>NC_047660.1:43236720-43384220 GCF_011762505.2 Arvicanthis niloticus
TAAGAAAATGTACATACGCACAGTTCTAAGCTTGCTGTGAGCCACGGCTAAATGAGTGGGGAGGAAGCTACTGGATAAGTTTGATGATTTGGAAGGGAAATTTTCCCAAGTAGGAAGAAAGTATCAATGGTCAGAGGCCTAAGAGGAAAAAGACAAATTTTGGCTAGGACTCTCCTCTCTGTGGTCTAGCCTTCACAGGAAAAAAAAAATCACAAGCCAGGGAAATATTAGTAAGAAGCTTCCAAGGGATGAGTAAATAGGTCTCTTTCAGAAAGAGATGCACACCATTCCTGTTGCTCGACAGGTGACAAAACAGCTTACCAGTAGGAAGAAGCAAGAGAGGCAACATTATTCCCAGGAACCACTTGGTCAGGAGCTGACACTTGCTTGTCATTAGAGAGAAAAGATGATAGGTCAGAATAGCTGCAGGAGGAGAAGGAAGGGAACCTCTTCTTGCAGTTGAGTAATGATTGATAATCATTGAAATGTCGTAAAGACATCACATTATAGCTAAATGAAGTCCTCCAAGCTTTATTCCATAACCAATTCTTATTCATGTGAAACAGTCTAATATAAATGTGAAATTGTTTTTGATAACTTCACTTCATTTTCAAAAACATAACTAAGTCTTTCCCTGGTTCTTCCAACTTATCCTAATAACTTACAGTAGATATTTGTGTGTACAGGTTGATGATTGTTACCATTTTGGAATTAGTGACTTTAAATAGTCATCCTTTATAAACAAGCCTTGACTATGTCTACTCAGGCCCCAGGGTAGCAAACCCCCACTCAGAGCTTCTGGGAATAACGCACATTTGGTGTAAGAGTGATATGGACTCAGGCACTAATGGAAGAGTATCTATTGTGTCACCCATAGGCTCTGTGGGTTTACTTTTCCCGCAAGTACAAACTATAATTTTTAATAAAATGAAGTGAGGTAGGGGATATACAAAGTGCTGACAGTGCCACACAGGGCTTCAGGATATCAGAGAAAACAAGCAAGCAAGCAAGCAAGCAAACAAACAAACCTTATCCCTGCTAATACAGGATACCACAAGTTTATTCACAATTAAAGTCTACCGGTTTAAAATCACATTGATAATCTAAACATAAAGTCATAATACAGCTTGAAAATATTTTTCAGAAATATTAGGGTGGCCAAATTTCTGCTTAAAGTAGTATTTTGGTCTCACATAGAGTGAGCAGGTTTTTCCCATACTAGGAGAGTTCTTAAAATATGGGATTTTTTTTCTGTCCTAGAATTCGGAAAGTCCCAGGCAAACCAGACTGTGTTAGTAACTGTGGCTCCACCACACAGGTATCTGGACCTTAACATTAGCTGAGACTCCCAGGGTGAGATTCTCGGGCTAGCAGCAGCAAAAGCAGCAGCAGCATCTGGTAACTTGTTAGAGATGTAATTTCTTGGAACCCAGCCCAATTGAGTCACACACTCTAGGGACTGAGCCAAGAAGTGTATTTTAATGACCTTGATGCACTGGACATGATAAAGTTTGAAATACAATGGCCAGCAATATGACATTTGTTTTTACTTTACTACAACGGTTGGGGGGGTATTGCTGGGGGTATTTGCAATGTGTTAACTAAGCAGCCTTAATTTCTTTAGGACACACAAGTTAGTACGTTTATAGCCAGGCTGTCCCTGTCATTAAAATTTTCCCAAGTTCTGCATCACAGAGTTCTGAGTCCAAGGACTGAGGAATGAGAAAAAAGATATTCTGGTTACTGGATAGTTTGGCTCGAGAAGGAAGTTGCCTCATCCTGAAAGTTTAAGGGAAGGTTGGAGTCACACAAACTGATGCTGATGAAAACTTTACCAGCTCCTCTGCTTTGGCAAGATGTTAGTCAGGCGATATAGATCCCAGACTGGAACTAGGGCAGGAAGTATAAGGCTAGGCTGGCAATCCCTCTGACAGGAAGCTCCCAGGAGCCTCCTAAGTCAGTGCCCTTTGAGTTCATCAAATAATCTCAAAATCTCTTCCTCACAGACACTCTGACTACCAAACAAAGCAAGCCAGCAGACTTTGCATAATGTATAACCATGATATAAGATTTTGAATATTTAAATTTCTAAGACATTGGATTGTTTGTACAAGTATTTCTTTTATCCCATAATGATAAAACCCTGTTCCTGCAAACTTCTCAGTACCTCCTAAGAGTTTCTCAATGAAGGGTGGCATTTATGTCAGAGGCGGAGAAAGCCAGAAGAAGTACCTGGACAATATCTTACTAAAGAATGCAAATGACTGACAGGTAAGCAGTTATCAACCTCTAGTTGTTGCCCTTGTTCCAGAGAGTTGTGAGAATATTAATAAGTGGCCGAGGTGCTATGACTTGATTGTTTTTCAGTCACTTTGATTTTTGTATATAAAAATATAACATGAGTTTATATCATCAGATTTGCCAAAATCCCAACGTGTGGCCCCCCCCCCCTACGATCTTTCCTGGATCACACTCAAAAAGTCAGCTTCCTTAGGGAAGGCCTCTCTTCTTTTTCTCTCATCACAAAGGGCTGGAGATCAAATTGTTTTCTTGTTAAATCTAAGCAAGAGAGACCCCAATGCTCTTGACAAAGTAGCTGATTTCTGCTGCAGCTGCAAACACGTGAGCTTCCCATTGTGTGATTAATATATTAGAAGTGCTATTAAAATGCTTCTGTACTATTGAAATCTTGGATAGACTTAGCTTTACAAGAAAAAAAATAGTATTTTCAATACTATGTTAATTTACATCTTATATGCGTTTGTTTGATTCTGGCAAGCTAATGCAGATAACATTACATGGTATTAAAATGGTGTATATGACTTGTTCTAGTCAGTCGG
This sequence comes from Arvicanthis niloticus, assembly GCF_011762505.2. Classification (NCBI taxonomy): domain Eukaryota; kingdom Metazoa; phylum Chordata; class Mammalia; order Rodentia; family Muridae; genus Arvicanthis; species Arvicanthis niloticus. The sequence goes on from NC_047660.1 coordinate 43,239,561, forward strand.
TTCAATCAGTAACCTTAAAGGTATTTGTTAACTATGTGTAAGATAACCTTCCTATAGCATCATATTATTTTCCATTATGAATGTTGAACTTCCTTTGGCTGAATAAGGTAAATCACACATCAAACACTAGAGTGAGAATTCCCAGAGCTTATTACTCTCTTTAAAAAAAATAAAAATTAGAAATGTATCTTTATTTCAAATCCCCAATTCTGATGGCAGTCTGAAAGTTATGGGATATAGCAATAACCCCCTGTGGCATCGTAAGGAGGTAACTAGTCACCTTTTTGATACTACAGCAGCTTCTTGAGCTAAATAGAATTAAAAAGGAGAAAGGTTTGTATTGACTCATAGCTTCAAAGATTTCAGTCCATGAGGAACTGTCCACATTGCTTTGTGCCTTGGCAACACAATATAGCCCAGTAGAAAACCCATGGAATAGCAACCATTCACCTCACAGGCAAGCCAGATGGTGAAAACAACTTGGACTCCCATAATTCTCTTCGACATACTGCCTACATACACCCAAACACACTCATATACCAATGATCCATTGCCATTGGTATATGACTTCCACCTCTTGACACTCAGCTACCTTACAACAGTGTGCCTGGCTCAATACCAAGTCTTTAATGCACAGATCTTTGGAAGACAATCAAATCGGAGTAAAGGTTAATACTCAGTTAAGCGACTTTCAAAGCTAAGAGTGGCAAGTGAAATTCTGGACTTCATGTCTGTCTCTTGCTTTTGTTCTATTCCACCTTTTCTGAGCAGTAAGCTAACAGAGAGAGGGACAGGCCTTATGTTTGTATCTCTTTCTAAAGAATAGAGCTGAGTTTAGAAAACAAACTTCTTAGTGGCTAGTTGTGAACAAACCAAAAGTGCAGAAGTCACCTGCTAGTGTGACCTTCCTATTAGCCAATTCTTCTTTATTGGCTCAGGGTGTAGGAAGCCCAGGGATTCATAGGAATACCTGGACTGATTTTCCTTTATTTTTCCCTTTTTTAAAATTGAGGCCAATGCAAGAAGAAAACTCAAGTTTTTTGAAGAGGACTCAGGAAACTCAACATTGAGTAAGCCCACTCTACTGAGCAAAGGCATCACTGTCATTTATATGGAAGAGTAAGGACCAAAATGACAGCTGGGACCATCATGGTTCTCTACCATTGTGGACATTGCTGTGTGATCTTGAGCTAGGAATCAATTCAAACCTCCATGGATCCATCTATGGCATCTCTGCCTTCAAGAAGCTCAGCTTGACACCTTATCACAATCCAAGACAGTGCCTTTGTGACCTCTGTGTTCATGGTCCCCTGTCAGGAAGACCTCTGTCTTGTTCTGGAAAACCATTTAAAGACAGAACCCAAAGTCAGAGTGCTTGTTTGCTAGGTTCCCTATAGAGCAACTGCAATGTCAAACAAGTATTTGTCACTTTGAGTTCTGAAATGTGTCACTCCGAAGAATAGCAAGTACTGTTGTTCTCTCGCCTGTCAGCTGTTTGGTTTTGCCTTCTTTCTCTTGAGAAGATATATTTTTATGGACCCCATGGTAAGATGTCATCATGTGGCCTCTGAAGGCTGGGCTTTCAGCTTTCTCATCAGAACAAACAGATAATGAACTCCACAAGATGCAGAGTTGCCTGCAATCTCTAGATACTTTACCCTTTCTCTCATTTCCTTAATGTGCTGCCCCAAACAGAATCCAGAACAATTAACTTTGAATGCTACAAAATTTAACTTATTCTACACATCCATTCTTCTCTTTAGCGGCTCGTTTTAAAATTCCTTGTCCCTATAAGCAAAATCATGCCATTTAAAAAGACTATGCTTCTAGAAAGTCATCATATCAGATACATTCATTGTTCCTCTAAGACAAATCGATGTATGAAGAATTTGGTGCCGGGCAGTGGTGGCGCACGCCTTTAATCTCAGCACTTGGGAGGCAGAGGCAGGCAGATTTCTGAGTTCAAGGCCAGCCTGGTCTACAGAGTGAGTTCCAGGATAGCCAGGATTACACAGAGAAACCCTGTCTCAAACAACAACAACAACAAAAAAAACCAAACAAACAACAAATAAAATAATTTGGCTATGGAGACCAGACCTCTAGAAGGCGCCAATCCTTTGAGACTTCTTATTTATATAGATCTAGTTTTCTTTTATTTGTAATACCTATGGGATATTATTTTTTAAAAATTAATAACTTTTTAACAAGGGATTACAAGTGGGAAAGATATATTTCTTTAATAAAATAACTCATACATTTGGGTTGCGAAAAAGTGACAAGAGAAGAAGAAGCTAGCAGTTTTTAAGTGCTTACTGGATGCAAGAAGATTTATATATTTTATCACATTTAACTGTTAGAGAAATTGTGTTAAAAGGTTGTTGTTATTATTATTCTCACTTAGAAGTTGAGAAAACCAGAGCTCAGAAAATCTGAGAAAGAGGATCAGAGACATATAGCTCATAATCAAAGAAACCAGGATTCAAACCCAGATTTATGTTTCCAAAATCATTCTTATTCTTTCTAGGTATGAGGGAGGCTAATTACAAACACCCCCTGCATCCCTTCATGAGTTTGAACTCAACTGAAAAATAAGACAAAGAGACATACAGATAAACACCAGAGCAGTAGTTTTCATATAAAAATAACTATAAAATATAGCTTAAGGTGTGTGCCCAAACCTACCATCCACAGGGAATTAGAAATCCATGCCTTTGGAGGTCCTTGGGACACTGCAGGGCACAGGCAGTGTCAGGGCACAGGACAAAGACAGCATGGGGAGGCTGACCAAATGAGGCAAGAGAAAATGAATACACAGGGCACAAGCTGGGGCTAGAGGAATGGAGGCAGAAAGCCAAGTGTCCTCAGTTCTGCCAAAGCGCTGCATCAGGACACTTCCTGCTTTCTTCACATCACAGGAGGAACAAAGGGAGGGGCTCTCTTCACGTCCTGCTCAGGAACCATCTAAGGAAGCTTGAGGAATAATAGAATACTGTTGTCCAAGCAAACACCGTGCCATCCAGGGCCTGCAAACTATTGCAGCTGCAGAACTACATGGGAGAGGTGGATGTTCCAGTGTTTCTTCCCCTTTCTAGGTGTGGCAGACTTGGCACTTAAAGCTCAGGGAGCTTTGAATCCCAGGAATGGTTTTGAGTGTTGGATCTACTAGCTTTAAGGCCATCAGCAAGTTTCTTAATTTCTCTAGAACTCATTTTTCTCAGTCATAGATGAAAAGAGGGAGGGGTCACCAGGACAGCATCTGACCAACAGTAGTATTTGATGCATTGGTTAGCTGTTGTCCTTGACACAGCAAGATAAACATAGCAAGAGTCACAATGTCAGTTTAACCTCTGAGACGGCATTGGTTACACTGTCCTACCACATGGAAGACAAGGAGAACAGAGACGAGGAGGAAATCAGGGAACCTTGAGTTGTGTTTGCCAAGTAAACCGATTAGGGCTGAATTATGTTCTTCAAATTTACATGTGGAAGTCTTAACCCCAAATGCACGACTTTATTTAGAAATAGGGTCCTTAAAGATGATTTAATGGAATAAAGTCATATGGTGGATCCTAATCCAGCATGTCAGAGGTCTGTAAAAGCAGGAAGAAGGAGGTGCATACACAGAGAGGGATCATGGGAAGTCACTCTAAAAAGGGCAGACATCTGTGAGTAAGGAATCCTCAGAGGAAACCCACCCTGCTCCCATCTTCTTGAGAATGTCCTAGAAAATGGCTTTTTGCTGCAGTACTTTGATATGGAGGCCTTAGCAAACCAACATCAGCATCAAAGGACCACATCTGGAACACTCTGCCAGGCAGTGCTCATCTCTCCTCCTCCCTTTTGTATTTCTCTCTTCTCTTTTCCTTTGCCTTTCTCCTCCCTTCTCCTCCCTTCTCCTCCTCTCTTCTGTCTTCTTTCTTCTTTCTCCCCTTTCCTCTTCTTCCTCCTCCTCCTCCTCCTTCTTTTCTTCATCTTTTCTCCCAGTTTGCTCCCTTCCTATGTAATTCTTTGCCTTCCCCAGGAGCATCATTCCAGAAGTGACAGACAACTGACAATCACCTTACCTAGTTCAGGAAAGCAAAGGTCCCTGATTCTTTTCTTTATCATTTCTTCAAAGTTTTTTTTTTCTTTCTGCCTGCCTGCCCACCTCCCTGGTCCACCAGGCCTGTCCATTCAGTTTGATCCCTACCACTGAGAAACAAAAACAACAGCTCCCACCCCTGCCCCCAAATCAAACATCTTATTTGATTTTTTTAGTTCAGTTAAAATAAGTATTATCACAAAATTAAATACACAGCAACCAAGTAGTAAATGTTGTTAAGGCTGCAGAGCAAGAACACTGATACACTTGATCCACTGCTGGTGGACATGTGACTCTTACAGCCATTATGATATTGTAGAGGATGGAGAGTCCTCAAAATATCCAAAACTAGAGCTGTCACATGACTTAGGGTGAATACTACTACCAGTAGTATTTGTAAAGGCTCTCTGTTCCTCACTGGGTCATGATGTCTGTAGTGCACATATTCATACTCGTGCCTGTATGAACGTGTGCCATTTTGTGGGTTCTTTCTTGTGCCCTGCTTGAGTATATGCCAGTTTTTATTTCAGAAGCATACTGTTTTAGTTACAGTATGTTTGTGATATGTTGAAAAGTCAACTATTGCTCCAGTCTTATGGTGCTGGATCCACTTGGTTTTTGTTTAGGGCACTGTACTGGGTAGCTTTGTCAACCTGACACATGCACCATCACTTGAGAAGGGAGTTTCAGTGAGGAACTCCCTAGGTCAAGCTGCCCTGAAGGCAGCCTTGTGAGAGATTTTCATCTTCTGTTCATGGACAGGGCCCTGGACCTGTTGCAAAGGAGACATGGAGCTGAGCACTGGAGAGCATGCATCCACTCCCTCTGTTTTGACATGGACACGAGCTGATTCTTCACGTTCCTGTCACATTGATTTCCCACAACAATGCACCGTTACTTGGAGGGTGAGCCACAGAAGCCCTTTCTCCCTTAGGCTGTTTTTATCAGAATGTTTATTACAGCACAGAAAAAGACAGTCATTTTAGCTATTCTGGGTTTGGGGTTTGTTTGTTGGTTTTGTGAGTCCATATGGGTTTTAAGATTGATTTTTCTAGTTCTGACAAGAAAAATCATTAATATCTTGATGATCGTTGTGTTGAACTTGCATATCACTTCAGTAGTATGGTTAACAATAGTGATTCTTCTGATGCATTCATGGAAGAGAGGGAATGAGAGAGGGGTGTCTTTGTTTTGTTTTTTATTGGATATTATATTTACATTTAAGATGTAATCCACTTTCCCCATTCCCTCACCACCCAGGAATCCCCTATCCCATCCCCCCTCCTCCTGCTTCTATGAGGATGTGCTCCAACCCACCCCCCACTCCCACCTCCCCACCCACAAATTCCCCCACACTGGGGCATCCAGCCTTCACTGGACCAAGGACTTCCTCTCCCACCTATGCCCGACAATGCCATCCTCCCCTACATATACAGCTGGAGCCATGGGTCCCTCCCTATGTGCTCCCAGGCTGGTGCTTTAGACCCTGGGAGCTCTGGTTGGTTGGTATTGTTGCTCTCCTCATGGGGCCTCAAACCCTTTCAGCTCCTTCAGTCTTCTCTCTCACTCCTTCATTGGGAACCCCATGATCGTTTCAGTGGTTAGCTGTGAGCATCCCCCTCGGTATATGTCAGGCTCTGGCAGACCTCTAAGGAGACAGCTTTATCAGGCTCCTGTCAGCATGCACTTCCTGACATCCACATCAGTGTCTACCTTTGGTGACTGCACATGGGATGGATACCAGGTGGAACAGTCTCCAGATGACTGAGAGGGAGTGTCTTAGTTAAGGTTTTACTGCTGTGAACAGACATCATGGCCAAGGCAACTCTCATAAGGACAACGTTTAATTGGCTTACAGATTCAGAGGTTCAGTTCATTATCATCAAGGCAGGAAGCAGGCAGGCTTGGTTCAGGCAGAGCTGAGAGTTCTACATCTTCATCTGAAGTTTGCTAGTGAAAGACTGACTTCCAGGCAACAAGGACTAGGGTATTAAAGCTCACAACCACAGTAACACACCTACTCCAACAAAGCCATACCTCCTAATAGTGCCATTGCCTTGGCCCAAGCATATATAAACCATCACAGGGGGAGAGGGAGGGAGGGAGGGAGGGAAGGAGGGAAAGAATATTGTCTGTGTCATCTATAATGTCTTTCAATGTGTTTTATAATTTTTGCTATATCAAACTTCCAGTTTCCTAGCTAATTTTGTCTATAAATAGTTTGAATTTGGGTCTGGAGTGATGGCTATGTTTCATAGTGTGTGGTACTCTTCCAGAGGATGAGAGTGTAGTTTCCAATGCCCATATCAGGCAGCTTACAACAGCCAGCAATGTCTCTGGGATCTGGCATCTCTGGTCTCCAAGGGTACCTGCACTCACATTCACACCCCCCAACACACATATACAACACACACACACACACACACACACATTCATAGTTTAAAATAAAAAATTTTTAAATGTTTTGGGCTTTTCTGGTAACTTGATAATGAAATTGCTTTTTTAATTTCTATGTCATTAATTCATTATTATACAAAAATGTTATCATTATCTATGGGTTTATTTTGTACCCTATAACTTCACTGAATTCATTAGTTTTTACAGTCCTTTTTATGGCATCTCTGAATTTTGCTGTGTAGGCGTCATTTGATCTGCAAACATGGATGACTTGAATACTTTCTTTCAGTTGGATGCCTGATGTGATATGGCCATCCTGGGCTTGCTCCCTGTCTCAGAGAAAGCAAGGCCAGCTCTTCCCTGAGCCGTATCGTATTGATTGTGGGTTGTCAGGTATAGATTTAGTATGTTCTTTCTATAATAATTTTGTTGGGAGCTTTTAACATGATGGAATTCTTGAAGGATCAGAAAAGGACTATTTCTCCAGGGAAAACCAAATAACATTTCTCTAAGGAAAAACAAATAAAAAATACTGAAACAAGTCTTGGGACCATTTTTTATCAGTTTTAAGAATGCAGGGAAGGAGAGGAAAAAGAGCCTTCCCTGTGCCACGGTAGCACAGGGGACACCGTGATGAGTAGACACTGTCACCTCTAGATTTCAGTTTGAGTCCTGTCCACAAGTTATTACTTTTCTGATAGCCTCGAGGGGTTTAATCTGGAAAATTCTATGTGAGGAGATATTAACTTGGAAATAATTTTTTGGTTTTTCAGAACTAGAGAAAATGTTTAACAGCTACTATTTCATTGCTCAATTTATGTCTTGGGCCAGCTAAGCTATGTGTAAGAGAAGATGTTTTTTAATTTCTCACTGGCCAGCATTAGAATTCTTTAGACACAAAGTGGAAAAAACGCCCAACTGCCATATTCCTGTTGTCATGTGGCAGCACAACTCCTCATGGTAGCAGAATGTGGGGTCCCTGACTTAGTGAATCTCTTGTGTTTAGGAAAATCATTTATGAATATTAAAGTTGGCCATCTAAAAATACCCAATATAAACAACTTAAGAGGAGAAAGATCTATTTTAGCTCAGGGTTCCACTGGTGAGGTAGACGACTGTGGTGGTAAAAGCATATGACAGAAGCTTATTTACAGGAAGCAGAAAGAGAATGAGGAAGTAGAGACAAGTTACAAGCCATCCAAGGCACACCCCAGTGATATATTTCCTCCAAGTAGGCCCTGCATCCTAAGTTTCCCTCATTCCCCCAGATAGCATCACTAGCTAGGGCATGTGAATCCATGACGGACATTTCATGATCAAAATTCAAATCATAACAATGAGCAAAGACAGGCCTCCAGGCTTTTTAGAAAATCATACATTGCTTGATGTTTTTAGAGCTAGAAACGTGGCAAAGGACAGGGAGCTGTTACTATGTAATTCCCTGCAAATAGTGGAAGAAAAGGACAAAACTAACATTTAGTTCACACTAAGTACTTTGTATATTTTATCTAAGTTGTTCTATTTAAAAGATTTTAAAGGACTGGAGAGATGGCTCAGTGGTTAAAAGCACTGACTGCTCTTCCAGAGGTCCTGAGTTCAATTCCCAGCACCCACATGGTGGCTCACAAATATCTGTAATGGGATCTGATGCCCTCTTCCGGTGTGTCTGACACACCAGTGTACTCATATACATACAATAAATAAAATCTTTAAAAGATGACTATTCTAAAAAATAAATTTTAATTTTTTAAATTCATGTATATGCGTGTATCTCTGTATTAGTATGTGCATGTCCATGAGGGTGCCATAGAGGCCAGATGAAATGCCTGTTCCTCAGAACTGAAGTTATAGAAAGTTGTGAGCTTCCTGATGTGGGTGCTAGGACTAGAACTCAGGTATTCAAAAAGAGAAGCACACGATTGTAACGCCTGAGCCATCTCTGCAGCCTCCTGAGCTGATATTTAGAATTACTTTATAGGATGGACATTTTAATCTGTATTTTAAAACGAGACCAACCCAACCCATAGCATTTTATGAAAACATAACAGTCAAAGGCCAGAAAGTAATTGAGCCAGAATAAGAATAAGTCTTAGGCACGTGTGTTTCCCAGAATACTATGGTGTTCCTCAAGGCAGAGCAGAGTCTTGGCTCATCTTTTGAGTTTAAGTTTCCCAAATGGACATTTTTCTATAATTCAAACCAAATGTCTTTCTATTTCCACTCACAAATATTTCTATTACCATGGTTGAAGAATTTTCAAAATTATTGGCTAGGTATAGGGATGGTCTTGTGTTTCCACGCTCTGGAACAGTTGAAAATATTAATGTTGTGCTGGGACATCTCCCTTTCAGCTTCCATACAAAGACTATTCTTTAATTGGAAGTTCCACTGTACACTGCAAAGCTCCTATCAAGTGCACCAAGCTTGCAAATTCCTCAAAGTAATAGTAGTTCACATGAAGCAAGTTGGTCCATCTCCAATGGCTGTGTTCTAGTTCCTCTAACCCGCAGGTTTCTATCACTACCCACAGTTCAGCAGTGAAAACTCTGGAATGTGACAGTCTGGAATGTGTTCACTTTCCTTTAGCCACACTCAAGCATGTATTAGCTTCCTACGGCTGCTATAACAAGCTGCCCCAGACTGTGTGATTTAAAACAGTATAAATCTGCCCTCTCCGTGCTCTGTGAACAAGAGGTCTAAAGTCACTTGCTCCTCCTGAGGTTTCTAAATGCAAATTTCCCCTTTTCTCCTGGTCTTAGTGACTCCAGCTTTCTTTGGGCCCCCATTACTTTTGTCTCTTCCTCTTGTCACAAGCCATCCTCTCTGAATCCTGCTCTTTCTTCTTGTGGAAGACCAGTCATCTGAGGTAGGCATTTGTTAGCCAGGTGTGCTCCCCCCCAACTACATCTTCAAAGACAATGTTTCCCAAATAGGGCCACACTGTGAGTATTTGAGAAAGTTTGAGTTGGAGGCAGAAAGAAAATCACCTTATTGACTTTCTTTCTTCCAAAGCACAGTTTAGTCCTGGTGGCAGGACTGAAAGCATCAACTGCCTATTTGTCTATTCCAAACTGCCTCCAACCCTGAAAGCCACAGATAGGAAACGTGCACCTTGCTGTGGGAATGACAATGGAGCATTTTCTAAGTAATTGACTTAACTTGCTTGGAAGGGCAGAACATAGTTTATAAAATCTGATGTATGGGTCATTATACTTTAGCACAATAGAAAAAAATAACCCAAAGATGTAGAAAATAAAGCAGAAGATTGATATGGCAGTCAAAGAATAACACATCAGCCTGAGAGGATAGAAACAGCTTTCTAAAAACTGCCTTTACAAAAATAATCATGAATTGTAAGTGGTACTGGCCAAAACACGGCTCTTGTAATCCATCATAAAACTGATTCTTTTTTCAAATTGAAATGAATCAAAGAATTGAGATGACTTAAAAGAAAGAGTTTTTGAAAACTCAGTTGCAGCTAAACTATATCAGAGCCACCCACCCTCGTACAGAAATGCCAACAGAAATTCTGGCAAGCTGGACAATACATTTCTCAGCTCAGTATCAGGGCTTTTTTTTTTTTTTTTCTGTGATATATAACGGCTGAGTTGAATTGGAGGGAAAGCAAGAATACTTTTAGTATCCATTCCTTGGCCAAACCAGATTTTTCAGCACAAAATAGCAGTCATGATAGCTGGGAAGCAGCCTGGGAGGACCAATCTAAGTACTTTTGTTTATGCCACTGAGATGCCTGTCATTAGGACAGCCTTCCAGAGAGCACTTCATGAGTCCTTTGCACCCAGAAAAGTAGGCTGACTACACTGGGAACATCTAGAAAACCTCTCTCTCTCTCTCTCTCTCTCTCTCTCTCTCTCTCTCTCTCTCTCTCTCTCTCTCTCTTTCTCTCTCTCTCTCTCCCTTCCCCTTCCCTTCCCCTCCCCTTCCCCTTCCCTTCCTCTTTCCCTCCCCTCCTCTTTCTCCTTCCCTTCCCCTCCCTTCTTCTTCCCCCCTTCCTCTTCCCCTCCCCTCCCCTTTCTCCTTCCCCTCCCTTCCCCCTCTCCTTCCCCTCCCCTCCCCTTTCTCCTTCCCTTTCCCTCCTCCTCTCCTTCCCCTTCCCCTTCCCCTCCCCTCCTTCCTCCTCTCCCTCCCCTTCCCTTTTCCTTCCCCTCTCCTTCTCCCTCTCCCTCTCCTCTTCTCTTATATAGGTGTAAAGACTCAAGGTACAGAGGGAGTCCTGGCAGAACTTTGCCCTCTTGAAAATCTCTAGATTTAAAAGCAGGTGAAGTGTTGCTAAAGCATGTGGTAACCAAAAGTATGAAGACTGCTTTAAAGGCTTACAAGTTTCAGGACCATTTGAGTTTGTTCAGTAAGTATCTAAAGAAGCACCACATATTAGTTCCCATTCAGACCTAAGAACCAAACAGACGTAGGAGTCCTTAAAATAAAGAGTAAAGAGCTTAATCTCTCCATGCCATTGCATCCAGAGAGGAGCAATCATGGCAGGCATCTCACAACTGCCCATGACTGCAGCTCCGGGGAACCCAACACCTGCTTCTGTCCTCCATGGGCACAAACTCACACAGAGATATACACATACTCAAAAGTAAAGAGAAGAAAGAAGTAAATTTTAAATGCCATGTAAAATCAAGCCTTTCCTCTCAGTAAGATTTATACAGCATAATGTTTAGATAAAATGCTGAGAGTTTGTGGCCCTAGTGTGCAGAGCTTCTCGGCTCCTGTGTAATGGGAAGAGCAATGGATCCAGAGCTGGCAGAGCTGAACTGGAGCCAGGATCCTGTCACTACAAACCAGCCCAGCCTCTCTGCAGAATCCTAGTTCTCTACCTTCGTCTAACCTGACAAGTGAGCCTCCAGGGGAGAGGGTGGATAGTCAGTAGACACAAACAGATGAAGAAGATGCTGGACAAAAAGAGACAAAATAAGAAGCAGAGTGGAAGAAAACAGAGAGTGGGTTAAGGACTCTTCTTCTGCCTGGCTACATACGCATAGGCAGTGGTTGGGTCCTTGAAGCTGCTTAGAACACTCAGGGCTGACTGTCACCTAACCTTGTAAGAACTGGGTTCTCCTAAGTGGCCAGTGTGGGAGTCAGAACGAAAACAGGAGAATTGTTGACATGGCTTTAGAAAATGGAGTGGAAAGCAAGAAACAACCATAGGATAATACAAGAAAGGTTTTTCAGGGTGAAAGAAAGAAGAAATCAAATGAAAGGGCCCCTGTAATGCATAGCAGTGTTTGAGAAGACAAAGAAGCTCATAACATACAGAAATCTCATGTTATTTATGATATATATCATATAATAATGTAAGTATGTATATTTTTTCCAGAAAATACAGGCTTGCCTCCCCCAAACCACATTGGTGGCTCACAATCATCAGTTACTCCAGTTCCAGGAAATCTGGTACCCTTTTCTGACCTCCATGGGCACCAGACACGAGTGTGGTGCACATACACGTATATAGGCAAAACATTCGTGCACAAAAATTAACAAATCTAAAAAAAATATTTAATAAACACCTCTGAATTGGCAAAGTATACCCCTGGCATGTCAATGATAGCATTTCAACAGACAAGGAGGTCACAAGACCTCTGATGCCACAAAAAGACCAACCCCTTGATAAATCCATAATTCTATGACATTATTGATAAGTAATGAAGGGTGACAGAGCCTGTTTGGAGAAAGGAATCACTGGGGGCATCTTACTCTGGTCCTTTCCTGCATTTCCCCAGTTTGTCCCTTGCCTGGCCCGAAGCCACACCCTTCCATTGCTGGGTCACTGATCATGGTCTCTGCCACACCCTTCCCCTGCTGGGTCGCTGAGCTCAAGCACATGGCCAAGCAACTGTAGACCAAACACTCTGCAGCCAACAAGTCAATAAATCTTTACTTTCCTGAGTCAGGCATTTAGCCACAGAAATTAAAATAAAAAAGCAATTAAAATGTCAATGAAAAATCATACAGGGATAAGTTGAAAAGTAAGATAAAAGACAAAATAAACAACAACAAAAAGAAAATGATTGCCTCTAAGGAAGAGAAATGGGTGAGGAAACTGCTGATTGTTTTAGCTTTCATTGGAGACTTTGTAGCGATATTTGAGTTTTTAGCTTATCTACATAATAGTATGCAAAATATAAAAATTAAATGTAAGTACATTGTATATTTGTGAAACTAAAAAACACACTAGTAGCCCACGAGAGAACTTAGACAAGGTCTAAGAGGTAAACACTTCATCCTCTTTTTACATTGGAGGAAAGTGATGCCCAGAGACTCTGCCAATGGTACAGTTCTAATGGTAGGGTAGATCCAGGTCGATTTCCTATCTCAGGCCCCCTCACAACATACTCCTACTTTTCACTAGCTTTTAGCTTAGCATTTTCAATAATACCATCTGTACATGGTACCTTAAAGTTTCTCACTAGAAGAATAATATCCTTCATTATGTACGACTGAGCTAAATAAATGAAGCCACAGACAGTCTCAGGTCTCCACTGTACCCTTGGCTGGGTGACACACTGAGAAACCTTCAGGTGAATGGCTTTGAAATCGTAGTGCTTTTCGTAATGGATAAATGCTTCTCATTAGATCACCCAAGACACAAGGGGCTGATCATATCACTTAATAAATGTTCTCAATTTGCTTCGGTACACCTGGGAAATAAGAGTCCTATTTGCTGCCAAGACACGATTACATTAAGCCTTAATGATGTACCTGTCACAGGGTTAGACAAGAATATTATAGTTGAGTGTCATCTGTAGTATGGGGTGTTCCTTGATTTACCCTTCTGTGAGCCTGAGGAATGTCAATGAGTTCCGTTTCCCTCTACCATTCTGTGTGGTAGCTGGTTAATACTGCCCTAGCCCATGGCATGAGGCAACACTACTTCTTCCTTGTGACCATATATGTTTGTGCCCTTTGGCTCTGCCCTTTGGCTCCTGGGGAGGTCATTACTATCTTTGTCTGTATTATGCAGAACTTAATGGCGGCTCTTACTAAATAAAACCTAATGACATCTAAATTGAAACTTGATTAAGGTAGGATGATTAGTGGCTACCTAGTATGGAAGTTCAAGAGAAGAAAATGTCAAAACTTTTGTTAAACAAATTAGGGACAATGTAGACGGAATCTGTAGGTGCCCTACCAATTTGATCTTTCTTATCTGGTCTTTGGTTGGATAGCTCCCTGACTTCTGTTACCCCCCCCCCCAAAAAAAAAGAAAGAAAAAAAAAAGACTAATCTACGACTTTAATGATATCTGTAGAGGTATTTATAGCCCCCAAACATAAAGAAATTATCCATGAAGGCATTCCATGCAGCATGCCTTAATTAACTTCATTTTGGTGGAAATAGAGATTTGTTTTATGACAAGCACTAGTCAATTTCCAAGAGAAAGAAAATAATAAAAAGTGCCTTCCTCTTGCCTTACAATTCATTTTTTTTTTTCTGTTTCTGACAAATTGTATCTTACCTCCCATTCCACGGGAAACCCCTTCCCAGGCTTTCAAAGATTCATATAATATTATCAGTAGATAATACTCTTATCACAGCTCCTGATTGAATGCCATACTTCCTTCTCCTCTCTGGGTCACAAGTGGAACATATCTAGTAGAAAAATAAAGATATCAATTAAATTTCCAACGGAGTGACTCCACGCAGCGTTCTCCTTGCCCGTGTCTAGCAGCTCTGTGACATCCCTTTTAGAAATCTCAAAAGATCGGGGCTAAAGAGACGACTGAGCAGCTGAGAATGCTGACTGTCCTTGCAGAGGACTTGAGTTTTGTGTCCAGTACCCATAAGAGGCAACTCACAGCTGCCTGGAACTCCAGCTGTTGGCATTTCGTCTAGGCTCGGCCCCACCATTATCTGGCAACAGCCAGGTGTGCCTGGGGATGCTTGCCCCCTCCTCTCTCTCTTGCTCTTCCTCTACTCCTCTACATGCCCCCCTCTTTGCCTTTTTCTCAACTCCCCTCCTCGTGCCCTGAATAAACTCTGTTGTATACTATATCCTTGTGTGGGTGTAGCTGGTACCTCAGGGGGAAGGGATGCCTCAGCATGGGCCTGCAGAGGCACCCCCTTTCCCCACACCGAACTGTACCTCCACCAAACATATCCCTACCTCCCCTATCTTTTTCTAAAACACAACACCAGCTTCAGGTGATCTAATGTCCCCTTCTGGCCTATGTGCATGTGCCATGCCCCAACATAGACATGTATGCAAACACATAAGTAAAAACTAAAATAATTAATTTTTTTTTTTTAAAAAAATTGTTTTCATTAAGCAATTCCAGAGAAAGAGCTAACTCACTCAAAGAGCAGGAGTGTGAACTGGCTCCATAACCCTTCCCTTTTCAAAAACCATTATCTTTATTTATATCCAAAACATTTTATGAGTGTTAATTTGTTCTCTATTAAATTGGCACATCTCATAAAATTTCCAGAAAGAAATTTTAATTGATTATTATTATTTCTAATTATTATGTTTACTACTTTGAAAATCATACTGTACTTTCTATAGAGAAACACAACACATCCTTTTGGAATCTCAGTCATCTATTGAGAACAGTCCATGGAGTCTACTGGGTTTTCTGTGATATTCTAGCGAAGAAGTCACCACACATACAGCCATGTTGTCACCATTTCATCTCCACAAGTAAAATTTTGACAATTTATCTAGGTTTATTTGTTGCTTAGAGATTGACCCATGCCAATCAAATTAATAAAATACTAATGTACAAGCCAGATACACACATTTCTGGGAAGAAGAATGTATCTGATACTGTTAATCTTCCCTGAATTCTAGACACCCAGGAAGTAAAGATGTCTAACAGCTGAGAGTGGAATAGAAGGGTGACAGAGAAAACAGGCTAGAGACCATTCTCAGTGAGATACCCAGAGATAAGAGCATTCCCCAGAGATGGAAAATCTCATGAACCTGGTCCAGTCTTTCTGCATTTTTAAGCTGATTCTGTTACTTTCCAGCACTG
The DNA here is from genome assembly GCF_011762505.2 of Arvicanthis niloticus. NCBI lineage: Eukaryota > Metazoa > Chordata > Mammalia > Rodentia > Muridae > Arvicanthis > Arvicanthis niloticus. The sequence goes on from NC_047660.1 coordinate 43,255,038, forward strand.
AGCTCTTAGGGGACACATGTCACCTTTCTGGGCCTCCGGAAAATAGCAGCATCTACTTTTCACGTGGTTATGTTTGAAGAAAGATAATGAATAAACTAGGCATTATATCAGACATAATCAATACATAATACTCACAGAAAAAAAAAACATTTTAGGCTTTTATTGATTGGTTGATTGAGGTTTAAGCACAGCAAGTCCTCTCCCATGGAACTATCAGTAAACCTCCAGCCCTATAGACAACTCTCTCTTTCCTTTACCCACTTCCCCTTTCTCTTCCTTCTGTTTTTAATCAACTGCATACATCTTGCATATGCTAAAAATGAGAGCTGAAAATGCATCTTGAGAGAGATTCAGCGTTGCCCTGAGTCTGTGATTGGAAAGTTTTGCAGAAATGGCATTACGCTCTGGATCTTATTCTGTTTCATACATTTTTGTGCTACTATATGATAATTTCATTCACGTCAACCACTGCATAGTACCCTGCTAGGTGCATAAGTCATCACTTATGTATCTGTTCACTCGGACACAGGCGGCTTCTGCCATGTCACTATTTACCACACAATCCAGCTATAATCTAATGTAAGCACTGTCCCATACAGAGGCTTTTCTTGAGCACACATAGAGATGGAATTGTTTAATCATAACATGTCCACATGGCAGACTCAGAGAGATAAAGCAAACTTTATATCCTTTTACACTGGAGAAGGGACAGTAATGGGATTGGAGATGAACACCAAGGGGAACAACAGAAAGGAGCCCTCAGAAGCATGCTGCAGCTGTGCCTTTAACCAGAGAGTATGGCCAGCTTAAGGTTGCTTTCCAAGAATGAGTTCTGGAGCTCTTGCCTGATATATGTAAGACTCTGCATTTGATGTATAAAAAGGTAAAGAAATGAAGAAAAACGAAGAGGGGGAGGAAGGGAGGGAGATGAAAAGAGAAAAAAAGGAGAGGGAGAGAGGATACAAGGTTTGTATTAACACCTCACCTAGCACACTGACTTGGTGCTCCCCTTTGGGCTCTGCAGATAGTGTGTTGGCTTCATAGTGCCCTGCCAAAGATGCAGGAGAAAGTCCTTAGACTTTCCTCTTTGTCGGAGGACGTTTAAAATCCTCAAGACTCGGGCTCTCTGAGAACAATGCACACTGCTCGTCTGCATTGATGGCCTGTGAAATTTTAACTACACATCTTTCTGTCGATCATCTCTGGAGAATGTTGTACTTAACATCTCCCCAGGCCTGACTATAGTTGATTCTTAATTATCCTGTAAGATTTCTCATAAAGAGGACTCTTCTGTTGGTTCTCACCATTTAATCTAGGCCAATAATAAAAGGTCTTTTCACTCAGAAAGCAGTGTAAAAAAAAAAACATGTCAAAAAGACTTCTGTGTTCATTTAAATTTACTCTTACAAATGGACACAGCTTCTTTTACTATTATCTATTCTGTGCACTGTGTATTGATTGTATGTGTATATGACATGTGTGGGGTGGGGGGGCTTATACAAGTAACACGGCATGCATGTGGGGGCAGTGGACAATCTCAAGTTTTGTGTGTGTGTGTGTGTGTGTGTGTAGGCTTATACAAGTAACACGGCATGCATGTGGGGGCAGTGGACAATCTCAAGCTTTGGTTGGTCCTCACCTTCCACCTCATTTGAGATGGGCTTTCTGTTGCTCCTGGCTTCATATGCCAGGCTTGCTGACCCATGAGATTCCATGAATTCTCCATCCCTGTCTTCATCTTACCACAAGGACAATGGGATTACAGAGGATGCTGCATCAAGCTTTTCACTTGGGCTCCAGGGACTCAGACTCAGCACCGAATACTCTCATGGCAAGCCCTTTGCTTGCTGAACCTCCCTTTCTTTTTTAAAGAGAAAAACAATAAAAGGAGTCTGTTCCAAAAAGATTGAAATAACTGAACTTTTCATTTTCAAATAGCATTATTTTGTAGACTCAGTGCTAAAAGAGAACTGCAATTTTAAAACTTTTCGACAAGTCAGGAAGAGCTGGGGAAGTTAAATAACTTTCTTCATAATTAACAAATAAAAGTAACATGAAAGAGAACAATTTTCTTCAAGACTGTCCACGTCTCTAGTTCTTTTAGAATATAATAGAGAAGTTGATTAAATTGGTTCATTTTGCAAAAGCCATTGTAAAATTAATTCACTGGTATTTTTGCTACTGCATGTCACTGTAATAATTTTACTATTTATAATGGAAAGACATGTTTAAAAAACACATTTACTTTCATTTCATCCACTTGGGTCCCCTGATGTTTTTCTGGTTTTTTTTTCTTATTATCTTCACTGTGCCCAATATACAATCATTCTTCAGGTTGACTCGTGTATGTTCTGTTTATAATACTTAACTTGCACATTCAGTCTTAGACCTTCTGCTAAAATTCCAATGATCTCAGCGTACTCTAGATAACAAACTGTAGAATGTAGGTTACAAAGGATTAATTTTATTTCTAACTATCATTTGTACTCATCTGTCTTTAATCAAGAGAAACAGCCCTTTATTTGTGAAACCTTCTGAGAGTTAAATATACACACATGAAAGCGGAAGGGAAAGACTGAGAACCATCATTTGTGATTAAGTTCTAGCTTTTAATCCTGCTGTTGGAAATTGCCCAGAAAACCCAGTCCTTAGAGCTTTGCCCCCTCAACTCTAATTAGATATACATACATTCAATTAGGCATCCGGAAGTTTTGCCTCCTAAACTAGGAGACTTCCCAGCTTGGAATACACTGTAAGGGAGCATTTGACACATAGATCATACTGGCACCTCTTCTAGCTAAGAGGCAACTGCATCACAAACCAACCAGTTAATGATACACCCCCCTCTGCTGTGTGTGCCTCTATATATCTGGTCATTTGCAATTGAGGCATAACCTCATTTTCTGAGTCAAACCCACCCTGATCTTTTTTGCTGAGGCCAGACAAGCAATTTGTAAAAGTACCTGTCATGAGCCGTCATGGATCCTGTGGGCTACAAAGGGTGCATGATCCGAATCTTAGTTCACGAAGTCTAAACTGTACTTTGCTTTCTGTCTCTTGTCACAACATAAAACCAAGAACACTGTCCAGAGTGCGTTAGTTCACCTGTCTCCTCTTAAAGGTTGCCTCTGCCTCAATCCTGACAAATAAGGTCACACTTTGTACCCAAGATGTCATAATAGTATATTGAAAGACTAGGATTTGACCTAAAAATCCACATTGAATTCCAGCCGTTCTGGTGACAGGCGGGCCAAGACAGATTTTCATTTGCTTGACCAAGAGCCCAACCCTGCAATTCTGTAGTGTTTTTATTCTAAGCAAAGCACTGATAATCACCAATGGGTGACTACTGCTCTGCTTTGGGTCATCTGTCCTTATAGATAAGTACCAATGCCATGAAACTGTGAACTGACTCAGTGACAATGGCCATTGTCCCACTGTGTCAGGCAATGGGTTTTCTGCACATGGAAGCATTTCACGTTCTCCAAACAATACTATATTAACTCCAGAAGTTTAAAGATTAGGCCATGGCTTCATTATCTCTAGTTCTTAGCTGTTACCCCGAGGAACAGAACGCCTAGGAAACGTGTCAATCATGATTGGGGCTTATGAACATTCAGAAAGGATAAAAGGTCACATGGGTTTGGAGGTTTGGGCATATTATCTGGCCTTTGTGGTATTGTTCTTTCAGAATGTATACCCTTTATTATGGGCAGTGGCTGGAGCCAGGCTTTCTTAAATATCCTTAGCAGTGAACATTCATCCATTCTGTGTGATATGGGATGCTGGCCAGAAGTCCGTGTTATCAGTAGCTGGGGTTGATTTTCTGGTTTCTTTACCCCCCAAGGATGAATTTACAAGAAAAATTCTCACAGCTTCTCAGAGCTGTAGTGCCTAAATGTTCACAGAATCTACCATGTCTTGCATTTGACTGCTCTGGGAAAAGATACCTGGGACAACACTGGAGGAGGTTAGCAGGAAGGCCAGACTTGTCACATTTATTCAGCAGATTAAAGAGCCTGAGAGGTCTTATCAGTATCTGTCAAAAGGCATGACTCAGCCAAGGGGAATGAACAGTGAAAGAAATAAGCCTTTCCTTTATACAGCAAGAATTCGCTGCCTTCAGAGAACACTGGGCACCTTTTTACCCCATCTGCCTGTGGCGAAATACTTTTCTCATCTACAGAACACTGTGTGGCTCCATTTACCTAAAGCCTGTTACACGGTTGTTTCGTCAAAGAATGCACATCTCTGGTTTTCTTTTCTTTTCCTTTTCTTTCTTTCCTTTCTTTTTCATGTAGGGGAGATGGAGTGTAACACCTGAAATAATAAGATTTTTACAGGAAATAATGTAAATGAAGCCTTTCGCCCTTAATGACCCATGATAAAAATGCTCTTGTTACCGGGCTCCAAAAGCAACCTAAGCAGGTTGCCATGGTAACGTCCAGCTGCTCCTTGGCTCTTTGCTTAATGATCAGTGTGATGTCAGGCTCTTGAGATAACCAGAGACTCAGACAAATCCTAACAGCAGCCGCAACAGTTCACCGGGGACTTCAGTTGTGTCTGACTGAGGACTCCTGTGTCCAGGTCTAATTAAAATATACTCAGACCTAGACTGCCAGTGCCCGAGGCAGAGAATCAGGTCACCTTTCCAAGTTCCCTATTTGCTTGCCTTGCTCCACATGACTGCCCAGTTGGAAAGAAGCCAGAGCCTGGCAGCCACAGCACATCACTATGCCCAACGCTTCAGACACACCTGCCACCCAGCTCCTCCTGGCATGGGGATGGGGAGATCACACCAAAGAAGGTGACCTTTTGGTCCCCTCTTCCTGTGTTCCTTGCATGACCCTTTCAACTGTGTTGGAGCCTGGAATTCTCACCATGAATCACGACTTGACTTAGGGAGCAAACTGGGGAGGGAGGAACTAGAACATTCACTTAGAATATACTTTTCAAAATCTATTCACTCTCTGGGACAGACCCTGAGGAATATCTGTTTTTTCTTCTTCACTTCTTTTTAGCCTCTCTTGAGACAGTTTAAGAAGCACTCCCCCATCTGCAGGCCATGACTAGGAACACAGAGAGTAAGGTTGAACAAGGCTTCATCCCTCTTCTCTAGGAGCCACTGGGCTTTCAGATGACATCAGGTAGGCGTATATAGGCCAGGTCTCGAGACATCTTCCTTAGAGGATACCAGCGAGGCTGTCTAGAGGAGAGAGACTTGGCCAGAGTGACATGGTGGAAGACAGGGAAGGAGAGAGGGAGAAAGGATAAATGTGTTACAGTTTGGAAGCATGAGATGATCTTGTATGTTTAGGAGGCTGTCATCCAGACTACCTGGAGCTTGCTCTAGCTAACTTGTAAGACGACAAGAGTGGAAAGCTGGGGCCAGACAGAATGAACTTCATTTTGTTTTGTGGGCCAATGAGAGATACCTAAGGCTCTTAAGTGGGGAAAGAAAATGGTGATTGATATTTAAGAAAATTATCCTTACAGGTAAGAACATGAACTGAGACAACAGAAGATGCGGGGCCATTAGAGTCACTGAAGGAGTCTGATCATCAAGAACGCCTACTAGTTTATGTCCAGCATGTGCGTGTGCATGTGCATGTGTGTGTGTGTGTGTGTCTGTGCTTGTCTGTGTGTGTGTCTCTGTGTGTGTATGTGTGTAGGTCTGTGTATATGTGTGTGTCTGTGTATGTCTATTTGTATGTGTGTCTCTCTCTGTGTGTGTAGGTGTGTGTAGATGTGTGTGTTTGTGTGTATGTGTGTAAATATGTGTGTTTGTGTGTATATGTGTGTGTAGGTGTGTGTATATGTGTCTGTGTGTCTATGTATGTCTCTGTGTATCTCTGTGTGTATTTGTGCATGTATGTGCATGCATGTGTATTTGTGTGCATATGTGTGTTTTTATGTGTATGTGTGTGCATATGTGTGTCTATTTGTGTGTGTGTGTTTGTGTGTGTGTGTGTCTGTGTGTGTGTGTGTTTCTTGAAAAAGAATCAGTCTTCTAGTGCCTGGCCCATCCATCCATACAAGAGTGGGCATATGTTCCACACACCTCTCGAGTCCCCTTCGCCCGCGAAAAAGGACACGAGAGACAGTATTCGGGTAGTTACTGCAAAACGAGGCTTTACTCTGTATCAGCAAACGTGGAAAACGCGGAAGGACTCGGAAGGGACGCGGAAGGGCTGAGACGCAGAAGGGGCCTAGCTTAAATACACCCTAGAGTGACGTATTCACTTCTGATTGGCTGTTCGCTCACCACCCAATATTATGCCTCGGGATTGGCCAGTGACTTTGGCGGGCTTTCTGCCTTTGCAGCTGCGCAGTTACTTGTTTACTACTGGGAAGACACGAGGCCAGCGCCATCTTGGAATGGCGCATACTGACATACTCACTACGGCTCCCAACAGGCATATGACCTCAGCCATAGAGTCCTCTACTCCTGGTTCACGTGTGTGGTCCAGATGAGCATGTCTGCAAGCAGTACCATGTTTCTCTGATGAAATTCAGATACAGTCAGATAAATCCAGGTTCTTTTTTTTTTTTTTTTTTCAAAAATGAAAGGTGTAGCTTTTAGTTTTCAAAGGCAACCTTCCCTCCTAAGTAGAGAAGGCTCTCTGACTACTAAGCCAATGCATAGAGGGAAATGAAAGTCAGGGACACAAAGCTTCATTACTGTTGCTTGAACCATTCATTGCACTGTAAAGCACAGACCGAGCTGTTTGAAGCCATGTACCAGAAGGTTCTGAATTCCTTTTGTTTGGCAAGTATGAGTTAGTTTTTGACTTGTGCCTGCTTCCTGACTCAGACATCAGAGATTGATGCGAGCCTGAGCTGAGTCAGGAGAAGACGCAGAAAGTGGCTTTAGAAATGTTCACAAAACTACTTGGGAATCAGGAAGAAAGATGCAATGGTGTGGGTGGAAAATTTCAACCTCACTGATGCCTAGGTACCTGATTTAATATGGCAATGATTCCACTTGATAAGATGTTGAATATTTTTAGAAGAAAGAGTGTTTCAAGAAATATTTTGGGGGGAGCTGGAGAGATGGCTCAATGATTAAAAGCACTTGAAACTCTTTATAGAGGACCTGGGTACAGTTCTCAGTACCCACGACTGTGTGTAACTCCACTTCTAGAGAAGCCACCAGCTTCTTCTGTCCTCGGCGGACATTGTTTGCACATGGCGCACGGCAGATGATCACCCATCTCCACCTACTCCCATCACATTTAATGAAAAAGGTTTGGAGGGTGAGATTTGAGTTTTACTCCATAGTCAAGGCTGATCTGGAATTCATTCATATAGAATGGACTAGCCATTCAGACTGGCTCCCAACTCTAACTTCCAAACTGCATGACTCAGTCTTTGAATGTTGGGATCACAAGTGTGTTCAACATATTATTTAAAAATTATTGGCTTATAGCCAGTAATGGAATATTCGGTTGGAATTTTCAAGCAGCAATTAATATTTCCTATAATCCACTTCCTGAAATCCATACAGCATCCAGAAAGCATCTCAAGGGTCATCATGCTCTGCATCTTCTCTGACTTATCTGATACTCGATTTCCTCTATTGAACATTTATCAAGTGGCTGATGGTATGATATGCTGCCTAGAATTAAAATATGATATGTATTCAGATTTTGAGTGTTCCTGAAGATCTACCGCGGCTCCATAGGTTGAGCAAGAAGAGCCAATAAATACTAACCCATCTGGGGTCGCAGAGATTGGACTTGTCAGCTTAATTTTTGTTGCCGAGATAAAATGCCCTGATTAAAAATAACAACTTAGAGGAGAAGACATTGATGTTAACTTGTAATTCTGGGTTACAGTCCATTGGGGGGGGGGAGTCAAAGAGGCAGGAACTTGAATCACCTGGTCACAATCACATCCTCAAGAGCAGAGGGAAAGGAGTGCATGAAAGCCTAGTAGTATTCAGCTTTCTCTAGTCTCATATAGCCCGGGGAAGTCCTTCCTAGGGAATGGTGCTGCCCAACAGTGGTCTGGGTCTTCCTACATCATTGAAATTGTAATCAAGTTAATTCTCCCACAGACAGCCCACAGGCCACCCTAATCTGGACAACCCCTCCTTGTGATTCTATTCTCAGGTGATTGATTATACATTGGATTAGGTTGACAATTAACCATCACATAGCCCTCAGCCAAACTCTGCTTTGCCCAGCTGATTGGTAAAGATGTTTTTCCTAAAGTAGTCTCAATTTTATTTGTATCAGCTGTCCTGTGGCATGTTGAATCTCCCCCCGCCCTGCGCCCCACTGACCTTCTAGTTTTCAGACCCTTTCGGAACATATTTGGTCTCTCCTTTCTAAAATCTTTTCCTGTATCTAAATTAGACATTTGTATATTCCTTTCATCTCCCTGCTTCCCAATCTAATGATGACAATAATAGTCTTTTGCAATGTGACTCATGAATGTGGGGGTTTGTTCTTTTAAAGTACTATTTAGAGTAAAAAATGATCCATGATTTGAATGTCTTTTGTTCCCTCCTTGACCTGATAGTTCCACTCGACAGAGGTCTGTTTGCCCATCATATATCCCCTAAGTCAGTGTCTGAAACGAAGTAAGCCTTCAATAAACATTTACTGTTCAAGTGTCTGGGTCCGAGCACCTACTGTTCTCACTGGTTACTTACCAATGTGGTACTATGTCTGTGGCTTGAGTAATGTATTACGTACAACAGAGGAAGCAATACTTCATCTAGTAAAGCCGTCACAGGATATAAGGTTGGTTGCTAATTAGTTCTGGATTCATGCAAAGGTTTGCTCTTCCCATTGCTGTGACAAAAGTATCTGACACAGGAACCTTAGCGAAGGGAGGTTTCATTTTAGATTGTGGTTTGAGGATACCCAGGGTCAAGGAGCAGGGGATTTAGGTGGCTGGTTACATTGTATCTGCAGCTAGGAAGCTGACAATGATGCAGACTGGTACCCAACTGACTTTCTCCTTTATAAACAGTCCAGCCCAGTGCTAGTGAAATGGTGCTTCTCCATTTCAGCTGAGTCTTCTAACTCAGTTAAACCTCCCTGGAAATGCCCTCATAAGCACACTCAAAGGTTTGTCGCATCACTCATTCTAAAATCCTTTACGTTTGCAATCAAGATTAATCACTCCACATTCATAAGTCTGCATAATATACCCCCAAAATTTCAGAGATATTTTTAACTATAACACATTACAATCCCCTCTATTGATCACCTCAAACTACTACATCTTTCAAATGAAATCATTGCTTACCCAGTGTGTGTGTGTGTGTGTGTGTGTGCACGTGCATGCATATGTATACATATGTATATGTATTTGTATGAGTATATGTATGTGTGTATTTATATGTATACATATAGATATACATATGCACATGCACACATGCACACACACATACACACACACACACACACACACACACATTCATTCTTAGTTTAGAGCTGGTAAATTTGGCTCAATAAATGTGCACACTATTTTTAGCTTGTGTTCCTGTTGTCCAGCGTTTTGTTACCACAGTGTCTATCATCAGCATAATCACTAAGCCCTGGCACTAAAGGTAAAACACCCTGTGTCACCAGCTGTGACCCAGAGTCCCATCTTGCTGTTGATCAGATTTCTAAGGAATGATTTTGATATTTTATTTATTAAAACTGGAAACAGGAACAGGATACTTTGTTTCCTTTACAAAAGCTATTGTTTTGGTTCCCATCTCTCAGTGTGTGCCACTAAAAATGGGTTTGGATTCCGCTCATTTGTAATTCTTCATCTCTCAAGTGTCATGCTATTATTTAAGAATATTTAAATTACTATATTATCAACTTCAATAAAAGAAAGAGTTTATTCAATATTAAGAAATGCCTTGCCAGACAGTGGTGGCACATACCTTTAATGCCAGCACTTGGGAGGCAGAGGCAGGCAGATTTCTAAGTTTGAGGCCAGCCTGGTCTATAGAGTGAGTTCCAGGACAGCCAGGGCTACACAGAGAAACCCTGTCTGGAAAAGGAAAGAAAGAAAGAAAGAAAGAAAGAAAGAAAGAAAGAAAGAAAGAAAGAAAGGCAGGCAGGCCTAGTGGCTCCGGCTACTTTGATTAAAGATCATATCACTTATGGGCAAAATACTGCTTGAGGTCCCTTGTGGACACTCAGCAACAACAACAAAGAAAAAAACCAAAACCCAAAACAACACAATTTTCCCTGGAGTCAACTAAGAAAATGTGTCAGCTTTTCACATTGCCATAGTGGCTGAGAATCTGGGGGAGGGCATGGAGGGGTGAGGGAAATGGTGTAGAGAAACCACTACAAAGCCTAGAGGCTATAATTTTAAAGTCTATTTTTGGCCAATAGAAATTTTCATGTTGTTTAGAAAAGCATCTCATATCAAGGTAGTCAAAATATCCCATTGATTATTATAATTAGCAATGTTAAACATGGAGTTCCCACCCCCTCTTTAAGCCTAGGTTATTTCTGACCAAATGTGTACTCTAGCTATGGCCAAGAGGGTGCCAAGTGGAAGAGTCAGGAAGCAGGGATGGAATTTCAAGGGCCCCACTGGCATGTACCAGCTATATCACCACTTTTTTTTAACTATACATGAGTAATGATTCTGGAATTTGACGATGTACCTTCATCAGATTTCAATGTCCCTGTAAAATCAAAGGCCATGTGGCAGTGGACCAAACCAAGAGTTCCAAGTTATTCTTAACACAAACAGCATGTCCTTTGTCCTGTTGTGTTTTCAGACAAACGCCCTCTGCATACAGAACACTCACAGAATATATGGGATAGTTAGCAACCATGATGTTGCCTGGATGACTTCTGGCTGTCTCCGTTTTATGACTTTGGAAAGAAGATGGGAATTCAGATTGGTTGCCCATGGGGCAATTCATCAAGCTTATTCAAACTCATGTGAGAAGAGCTACCACTTTCCCCAAACTGATAACAGTTTGGATATTACATATCACACAATAATAAATTTGGTAAAAATGTAGATGTACACAGGGATAATTTTCTCATAAGGAGATCTTTCACAGTTGTAGAATGCTCACCCAGCATGTCCAAGGTCCTAAGTCTAATGTGTGTGTGTGTGTGTGTGTGAGAGAGAGAGAGAGAGAGAGAGAGAGAGAGAGAGAGAGACTTTACAGTGGTTTAGGAATACTAATGTGCTCATTTTTTCTCTTCATAGTGCAAAATATTCTCTTCCCTTGTTCTTGTCCTCTCTCTCTCTCTCTCTCTCTCTCTCTCTCTCTCTCTCTCTCTCTCATATTGCTTAGGAAAACATCTGTAGTCAGGGGCAGGCTGTAGTCAGTCTGTAGACAACAATCTAATGTCATTAGAGCCCTACTAAAATGAGTGAAAGTAACCCTTTTGTAGCGCTAATGTTGAAGCTTGGTCTCTTTCTCTTCTCTGTGTTTATGTGTGTTCATGTTAAGGTGTACGCAGTGTGTGCAGGGTTATATGTGGAAGCCAGAGAACAATCTGGAGATTTGTTACCCAAGTACCTTCTACCTTTACTAAATACAAGCGATTTTTTATTTGTTCATTTTTGATATAAGGTATCTTTCTGGCCTGGAAGGCACCAAGTATGTTAGGCTGGCTAGTCATGGGGCCTCAGGAAGCCACTTGTCTCTCTTCATCCACACTGTTAGGCTTCTAAGCTTATTTTTCAGGGGGTTCTAGGTATTAAAGTCAGGGTCTTCTTTACAAGGCAAACATTTTACTAACTGTTCTGTTAGCCCAACCAAGAGGCTTTCAATTCCATAATATGTAACAGTCTTCCTAGGAACCAACTAGATTTGTTTATTCCACAGAGTATGACGTTTGATTGTGTGCCTTCATGGGCACCGGTTGGTCAATAACGCCCCCTAAACACTTGCTGACAGATGCACTTATGGGTTCCATAAAGAAAAAAAAAAAAAAAAAAAAAAAAAAAAAAAAAAACCTACTTGGTCTATGATTTAATTCCACTGCTTCCTCATTTGTCCACCAGATGGCAGAACAGGGGCCAGGATAGAAGCTAAAATATTTTTGATTCACTAATGTATTAAGTATGAAATTATATTAAGAGCAGGAAATAAAAACTTAAATGTAGTCCTATGACTTAATGTCCATTATATTGGCTACATAAAAATACATTGCAAAAGACACAAGATTGTGGAAAACTTAGGGTCTAGGTTGGAAGTTAACAGTTCAACCATGGATTAAAAGGGCTGGGCATACTCCTGTGCAATGGCAGAGGGGACAGAGAAGTACTTAACGAAGGTTCTCCTCCCCGCCTACTTTTGAACCTGAAACTAGACATAGAAAAGATAAGGATCAGAAATGTTCTCTTTTCTCCTTTGCTGTGACAGTCCTGGGCCTCGCAAGTGTGACATTCTCCACCAATATCCAAAGTTACTTTTGAGGACAAGCCCTTATGTTCGACTCAAAGGGAAGCTAAAATATATAAAGAAATATTGAGTGGGAGAGCCGGGGACCACTGGCCAACATAAGAAGAGTCTGTATGCTCACAGCTGGTAAATGTTTAACACAGTCGGTGTTGTTAAGCATTGCCCGAGTTTATTCAGCAACCTCTTAAGCAAACAGGGAGGAATGCTTTATTATTCTCATCTAAATAAATGGATCTAAAGTAGAAGGCTTCAAGGAGATAGCCTGGTTTACAGATATTATCATCGGTGTGTCTTTTTCACCCATGAATATAAAGCCTTCTTCTTCCTGGATTTGCAGAGACTAGCGTCAGAGAGAAATGTACCATGAAGCTGTACCTTACAGAGGAAGGACCAAGTGGAGTGAGATTGTTTTGAGAATATGCATATCAGGCAATAACCCACAGGGGAGAAATGGAAAGTGAATTTTATGGCAGCGGTTGTAAGACATTTTAATCCACATCTTGAGGCACACAGAGAGTCATGATATCTTATTTGCCTAGCCACTCCATTTTCTGAGGCCCTGGCTTTAACCTTTTCTAGTCACCATGGCAACAAGGACACAAATACAAAGTCCATAGCATTCTCCAGATCTGTGAGGAAGAATTTCCCACTGTATACACAGTACGTATAGTTGACCTAAGCATTGCAGGAAGAATGTGGTGTAATTTTAAACACAGTAAATGGAGTCATAAAATGGAAGTAGATGCAGCTAGGAAAATGTTACTAACAAAGAAAGGAAAATAGTGTTGGCTTGTCGCTCCCACTAAAGCCCGCAGTGCCTCCCTCATCTCCTTGCCTGATGTAAAGAGAACCATGAAAACAAAGCATCCAAGCTTTGAGTTTGCTTTTTATTTTTTTAAGGCCCAAGCCTAAAATGAATGATTCATTTCTAGGCCAAGCATAAACGAGTGAGCCGAGATGCTGGTCTGGAAAACACTTCATCATTTCCAATCACTGGCTATAACGGGCTCTGCTAAAATCCTGTGTGTTCACTCTGCATTTCCAGAGAAGCAGCCAGGCTCTGATATGACTATGTCCGGATTTCTGGCCAAGGCTGTCCTCACGAAGCATCCCCAGGAAGTAAGGGTGGCGATGACTGTGGGATGAATTATGGATCCATGCCTTGCATTCAGTCCTGTGCACTGAATAATACTGGGAGGAACTTTAAAAGGGATACGGGAAAAAACAAGATTCCTGCGAATAAAGCAGCTTCCTTGGGCAGGAATGAAGAGCCACAGAAGAAATTCAGAGAAGTTTAAAGAGGGTAAACAAAACAAAACAACAAAAAACAAAACAACCCCCCCAAACAACAACAAAACAAACAAAATCGGCAGCATGCAGGGACCTCTGTCAGACACTGAACTGACTTCTCAGTTTGATCAGTGTGGCACTAGTTGTCATTATTAAGCCTTTCTTTTCTTTTCTTTTCTTTCTTTCTTTCTTTTCTTTTCTTTTCTTTTCTTTTTTTTTTTTTTTTTTGCTTTGTTTTTTTTTTAGTTTTTGTATTTTTTAGTAGGGGGACTTGGGGGATGGACAGATACTATGCCCTTGTGCTTGACCTGTGCTGCCATGCCAACTGAGGGAAGGAACCCAATCCTGATGCTCCTTTCCTGCGAGCCCCATTCATCCCTCAGATAACCTGCCTGTATTAAAGGCTTGCCCTGTGAGAAGCACAACCCTACCAGCGCTGCTGTGGTTGTGGGTGTCATTACTCAGTCCTTTGGTTCTCTGCTGTCTAAAATGGGAGTGAGAGTAAACAAATAACAAGTGGTGATATTTATGTCAATCATCTAACATCTACGACTGCACGGTTCCCTGAGAAATGCCAGCAACAGACAGAAAAGTATCAGATACTTTTCACCACCTCTTCAAGGAGGAAGTATAGCTGAGAATTCATGCCCCAGCTGGGTGCAGGCCAGCTGTGAGACTGAGAACCTCCCAGCTGCTCTGGGGTTCAATCTTCTCATTTGCAAAATTAAGATGCTGGTCTGAACCATCTCCCATTTAATATATTTTGTTACCCTACAGGGAGTTCAGAGGTCTTTGTTCCCCTTTCTCAGATAGCCCTGTAGATAATCTCGAGAAAAGGAAAGACATTTATAATCCTATTTTCCAGTTGAGTTTGGGAAATTAGAGTAAAAGCCAATATATTTTGCACAACTATGAACATGGACCTAAAGTGGGGAAGAGAAGAGGCTTTGGAGAAATATCATCTCTGTCTCTGTACTCCCAGTCCAGTTGAACCACTCAGGATAGCTAGCAGTTTAATTAATTATCTGTGCAGAAGGTTGTGGCCACTGGAAAGAAGAGGAGACAATTAAGAGAAAAAATTGAGGGTCCATAATAAATATGATTTCTTCAGTATTAGTCCTATTTCTGTTGTTGTGTTGAGATACTAAGGCTGCATAAATCATGAAACAAAGATGCTTATTTTTGACTCATAAAATAAGTCTAGAACATTCTCAGTGGGCAGTCCTGGGTAGTTTTCTTCCTGATTCTGCTCACATTGTGATCACAGACTGTTATGAATGGAAGGTTTGTCATTCCCAATGCATGGGTGTTTTGCCAGCACTGGTTTGGCTTCTGATACTGGCCTCACCACCTAGTTACCTCTTATTCCATCACCACTGCCAACCTTGGTAACATCCACAGTTAAATTGGAATTTTGATAGAAACAAACCACATTCAAACCATAGTAGGAGGGGAGAATAAGCCTCCAGTTAGATTATTCAAATCTAACTTCCAAGATTTCTCCAATTTAAAAAAATGTATGTATGAGTGTAGATATACAACACATGAATAGATGAATACATATGTACATGTATGTAGATATCATGCATTATGTAAGATATATGTCTATGTCTTACTCTTAGTCTTTTTTCCATGAGGTACAAATCTGCTGAAATACCGGTTGGGGGTACTCTGGATAGTCGTAAATGTTCCCTTCCTTCTCGTCCCTGCCCTCTGGTCTCCTCAGCACTACCAGAGAAAGCAAGGACAGAGCTTGAGAATCCTAACTAGTCTGGGGAACTGTTAATGCCCACACAATTTTACATTTGCTTCTGTTTCCATGACAAATTTTTCTTTTCAGATAAAAAGAACATTTCTAAAAGATCAAAATTCAATCCCTTTGAAGACTCAAAGAAGGATGGCGTCTCCGGGAAAGCATTAGAACAAAATAACACCATGTCACTTGTGACATTTTCAAACTACCCAGAGCCTCAAGATTGTGACGTTTAAAGTTCAGGTTTTCCTTTTCTATTTGTGTGTTTCTCTCTCTTCTGCCCAGGCCAGCATAACTCTTAAACTCTTTACTGATGCAACAAAGTCTGGTTTCTTCGGTGGGATCATTGCCGAGTGAGGTGCTTTAGTCTGAAGAAAGAATTGTCATTTGGCCCAGAGCAAGTAAACTTCATCCATATGAATACACACATAGAAGTAACTGTGGATATATGTGGATGTATAGACAGGTAGACTAATCCTCATTTGAACAATTCCTCTTCCTCTTTCCCATAGATATTTCTTAGCTACCTACACAAGGTTTTTTTTTTCCCATCCAACTCTAGTTTTGTCTAGATTTTATCATCAGTTTGAACTCCTTTCCTGGAAACTGTAGAAAAATGATGGGTGATGGGTGATGGGTGATGGGTGATGGGTGCTAACCCATGGCCAAGGGAGATGTTGCTTCTTGGCCTGAACAGGCAAGAATCCTTGGATTATTTCAAAAGACCTAGTTAGGGACAAATAGGCAACCACTACCACTATCATTAATAACCCCCCACCGGTGGTATACACATACCTATACATTAACAGCAATCAACCCAATTCTCTTCTCAGTACTCTTCTTCTATTTCCTATTTGATCTTTTGAACAATGCAAAAGATATTCTTCACCAGTAATAAGAATCCCACTTATAACCAACCGTACCTTTATGTGGCAGTCTACAGTCAGTTATTAACAACTGTGAACGAGTTTATCCTGGGCCAGCAACTCCAGTTCTGTAGCTACCTACAGAAGAATGAGAGACTGTGTCCACACAGAAGTTGACACATGAGTGGTTGTACTAAGCATTGGTCATGATAGTTACGATGGTTTGTGTTGGCTGTCAACTTCACAGGGTCTAGAAAATCACATAGGAGATGATCATCTCAGCACATGAATGGGATGAAGTTTGCCTTGGTGGGTGTCTATGAGGACTGCATAGACAGGTTAACTGATGTGGGAAGACCCACTCTAACTGAGAGAATATATATATATATATATATATATATATATATATATATATATATGGAAAGTGGTACTAACATTTGTTGCTCTCTGCTCCCTAGTCACAAAGTGACCAGCTTCTCCAAGCTACTACTGTCATGTCTTCCCCACCATGATGGGCTGTACCATTGAACATGAGACAATAAACCCTCCCTCTGTTAAGTTGTTCTTGTTGTTTTGTCACAGCAATGAGGCAAGAAACTAATACAATAGTCCAAGGAAGCAGCAATCTGATTGCCCATCAACTGGTAAATGCACAATTGGTATCAAGTTCTTATAAATGCCACACAGCAGTGAAAAGAAATTATGTATGAAACAACATGACTGGAGACCATAAAAGGCTAAGGAAAACAAGCCACACACACAGGACTGTGAGGATTATGTGTACATAAAATTTATTAAAATGACAAAACTGGCCAGGGCTAGGCATGAGAGCAAGGTTGAATGCAAAGAGTTAAAGTGGGCTTCTCCAGTCCACTATGTTGAAGTTTTGTTAATATTTAGCGTAGGCTTTTCCGTGACAGCCTCAAACAGAATAGAGCCATAACATCCTTCAGTGAATGAATCGTCAGTGGCACATACACACAGCTGGGCATCATCCAGCTGCAATGAGGAACGTCCTACTCAGGTCAAAAGAAAAGACACAGAGGACTCTTAATGTGGAAACAAACTGAGAACAAGGCAGGCTGCAAGAGCTATGTGCTGTATGATTCTAATTACAGCATCGCCTGGAAGAGATGAAACTGTACCGACAGGAAAGAAGCAGTAGTTGTTAAGGTTTGCATCTGTGGTGTGTGGCGAGGGACTGCTGAGTATGTAAAGCACTGAGTGTTAGGTTAATGACATAAAGTCATCTGAAATCATGGATAGATAGAGCTGTTCTCTTGGTGAAACTCACCGAACCATTTGAATAGCACAAAGAATAAAGTTTGCTTTAATGCAAATTTGATTTAAAAAAAAAAAAAAGAGCTTATGCTGGAGAAGATACAACAGAGAAGTATAAACTATGAGATAAAGAGAGGTAAAACACGGGGGTTGCCATTTCTGGTGGTGTAGGAAGTGGATGGAGTGCATAAGGAAGGGCAAGAGAAAATGTTTTAAAGTGCTTGACTGGGTGACTGGGTATGGCCGTTTCCCAGGAGGGTAGCTGTTTCTGAAGTCACTGTACATGCATGTCAGATGTGAACAATGAAGTAAGTTGATCACAGATAGTGAAAGGCAGGTTTATCATTGTTGAATCAAGAATCTAGGTAAGGGGAGGAGTCTAAAATAACCAACAGCCTAATGAATAATAAAGTAAAACTGGAAACATCAGAGTTCTTTCCTGCTTGGCTTAATATAAATGAGATGGGTATGTATCAAAGAATTAACAGGTATGTGTAAGTACATGGGTGAGCATACTCATGCATATTTTCTTGCTCTGACAGCCAAAGAGAGTCCAGAAGCACTGACAACCCAGCACCAAGCAAACCCGATACTCAGATCATGGATCTGTTACCTTCCTTCCACAGAAGGAACATGGGCTCCCAGAGAAATGGCTGCTTCTAAGATTGGGGCAGGAATTATTCAAATGATTTTTCAATATCTGTGTGTGTGTGTGTGTGGTGTATAGTGTTTATGTGTGTGTGATGTGTGGTGTGTATGTGTAGTGTTGTGGTGTGTGTGATATGTATGTATGGTATGGTGGTGTGTGTAGTGTGCATGTGTGTGTGTGTGTAGTGTTGTGGTGTGTGTAGTGTGCATGTGTGTGTGTAGTGTTGTGGTGTGTGTATGTGTGTGTACATGCACATGAATGCACTTGTGTACACACACACACACATGCATAGGTTTACACGGACCTGTGTGCATATGTAGAAGCAAGAGACTGATACTAGTTATTTTCTTATTATTTTGAGACAGGGTCTCTCACTAAACTTGGAGCTCCTCTTGTTGGCTAAGCTCACCAGCTAGAGCTACCCTGAGATCTGCCTGTCTCAATCCCTGCCCCTCACTCTAGTATGATGTTACAGGTGCACATGGCCATTTACAGCCTTTTAGTTTTGCATGTATGTATCACACATGCATGTGTGGGGGTGCATGCACACCAGGGTATGGTTGTGGCAGTCAGAACAATTTGCTGGAGTTTGTTGTTTCCCTCCACTATGTAGGATTCAGGGGCTAGACTGAGGTCAGTCATCTGGCTTGGTGGCAAATGCCTTGACATACTGAGCCACCTCACTGGCCCCACACACAGCAGCTTTAGTGGGGGTTCTGGGGATCTGAACTCAGATTCTCATATTTAAACCACAAGGGGTCTTTCCACTGAGCCTTTTCCTATACCCTATGCAATAGCTTATTTCACAAAAACATAAGGAAATGTCCCCCCACATAAAAGTCAGAGACACATTTTAGAAGAAAGGCAACCCTTACCAAAAGTATCTAGTGTTTTTAAATCCAATCAGGATGCCAATCAAAATGAAGCATCACAGGGAGGTGTAGCAAAGGGTCAGAGGAGCCAGCTGAAAGAGCACCTGATGCCCAAAGACGGAAGAATTTGAACAAAAATTTAGAGTAGACCTGGATGGCAATATACTTAATACCTGTAAATTGATCCTTAATGAAAACAGAAAAGAAGGAAGGATGCAAGGAAGGAAGGAAAAAAGGAAGGAAGAATAGATAGATGGGTGGAAGGAAAGAAAGAAGGAAAAAGGAAGGATGAAAGGAAGAAACAAAATGACCATACAGAAGAGTTCTAAATAATTAGTGGGCTCTCTACCTTCTGGCTGCACTGAACATAACTGTGCCCTCTTTCCTTACAGGTGGCAGTGCTGTCTGCACACAAATAGCTTCCTTCAGAAAAGCAGAGCATGGAGAACCCCACCTCCATGAAAGCACTGCCTCAGACAAATGATCAGAGCTACCAATAGTGACAAGCCATGTTGACAGCAAGAACCTTGGGAGCGCACAATGAGAAAGGTTCCTTACCACTGTCCCCGCCTCCAAATTCCACATCCCCAGACAATCATGATGAAAACATCAGATAGATCCCAGGGATGATGCATCCTACAAAATGCCTCAGGGTGGTCCAGGTTATCCAAGGTGAGGAAATTCAGGGCATTTATGACAAAATCCTTGACCAGAGCAACTTAGGAGAGAAGAAATTTATGTCAGCTCACAGGTTTAGAAGGTACATGTGGTCTATTGAGGCCAGGAAAGCATGGAGGCTGGCTGGTGGCAGTCAGTTGGTGACAGCGAGAGCTTGCAGTAGGTGCTTGTATCCCAGGAGGAAGTAGTGCATGGGAGGGACCATAAGTGAAGCTGGGCTATGCCCCGCAAGCTGTCTGTCAGTGAGGTTCTACATCCCACAGATTCCACAGCATCCCCAAGCAGCATCAGCAGCTGGGGACCAAGCACTCAAACAAGAGCTGGTGGAAGACATACCACACTCAAGCCGGAACAGTCAGAATCTGTCACGACGAAAAGGAGCCTTACAAGGACATAACTACAGGGGATGGCGGCATGTGATCCTAGATGTAACTTTGGAATAGGATAGGGACTTAAGGTGAAAGTTAAGACACAAAAATAAAATAGGAACTTTACTACTAACAATGTATCTTGGTTCGTTCACACACTGAGCAATACTAATGTTTACTAATGAGCTCTGTGGGCTCAGGAGTGGGGTCCCTGCCTGTGAGAACGCAATGAGCTGCCTTTAGAAGGAGTCTTTAAGTAAATGTAAATGTTCTAAAAACAAATCTCATTTTCAAAAAAGAAAATGATCTCTCTTCTGTAGTAACGTGTGACAGGTCAGGGGAAGCCTATCTAAACCCATAGATCAGTTTGATAGATTGAACTGGGAACCACAGAGGTAAGCTTCAGAAGAACACGTGCCATTAGACTGTGGCTTACTGCTGAAAGGACAGCCAGGGAAAGTTTAGAGCTAGAGTTATTATTAATTCATATTTGGCAGGAACTTCCATTATTAGCAGCTGACAAAACATGGCACGAAACCCCTGAACAGACCTGCATAGGAAAACACAGCCTCTCCCCACTTTGCCTTCCCAGAGCAGCTGATGCCTTCTGAGGCACAAATCACTAAGTTTTTCTTTTGGTTTTTTTCTAAGACTTGTTTTAGGAAGGTCTAACTTCACGATAGCATGCTTGCCCCAAGTTCAAAGACACTTAAAGTCATCCTATGCCTTTATTAATTATGTTCTTTTATGTCTTAAAAGAAGAATCACGCTCTGAGAAGGCAACTTGTTCTTCCAAACACATAACCAACTAAGTAGTGAAACTGAAACCCAGGTCTTTCAATACAAGTCTAGTGCCTTTTCAATGCACAGACATGGCATGAATGGGGGTGCATTAGTCCTGTTGTTCAGTTCATCCTAGCGACACCCAGCGTCAAGAATAAAACTGATACCATCTCAAGTGAGAGCCTTGGCCTTCCAACCAGACACTACCCACCATAAAAACACTGGAAAAGTGTTCCTAAGTAACATTTCCCTCATGTCAGCTGATGCTTCCCTTCTTCAATCTGTACCTCACATTCCTCTACTGTGCCTGCTCCTTGCATGTCTCTGATCACTCATCTCACAGCACCCAAAGTTCCTTAGCTGGTGGACAGATTCCCTGCACTTCACTTGATTCTACTATATAATTCAGCTTTAATCTGCCTGCTCCGTTGGCCAGCCCTGAAACCCTGGCTCCTGGCCTAACACTGCGCAGCCCTGCCAGTACACAGAACATCTTCAACTATTTAAAAAAAAAATAGAACCACCTTCACTCTTTCAAAGGTTTCACCCAGAACACAGAATATTTGAGAATCCAGAGTTCTTATAAGCATCCAATTCTACCTCCTGTCCTTCCTGAGGGAAGTTTTAATATGTGTGACTTCTACTGAATGAGGAATTGGGTTGAGATGCTCAATTTCACAGTAGCAGCTTACTGATCTCTAAACTTACCTCTTATTAACATGAGACAGAAATACATTTTTAAGTACAATTCAGACTTAAATAGCAGCAAAAAAAAATCAGTCAGTAGGACAACTGTCCCTTCAGAAGAGAGCCTCCGGCTCAAACAATCTAACCAGCCAAGGAACAGTGAGACACCAAGATGTTCTAAATTCTTTGTAAATGGAGTTCCAAAGACTGGTCAGGTTGCCCTAGTTGGGGATGTTGCTGAAGACATTCTCATTTCATACAGCAGAATGGGAAGTGGTTCTAATAACTTGAAATTAGTTTTTAAACCTATATAAATGATTACATTTGGGGTCATTCAGCCAATGAAAACTCATCTCAATCGGTGTGGCTCAGAATACAACTATTTTTCTTAGACTTTGCTAATTCTCATGGACTTCTGATAATAATTCTGAATTTGAGTCTATATCAACGCAATAGTTGACATCTGTGTGGTGGTTAAAATGAGAAATGTTTCCCCTATAGATTGAAGCATTTGAACACTTGGTCCCTAGTTGGGTTACTGTTGGGGAGGTTTGGAGGGTATATGCCCCCTAGGGGTGATGGGCTTTGAGCGTATACAGTCTCACCCTATTCCTACTTCTTTCTCCATCTGCTCCCTGGTTCCTGCTGAAGGTATGAGCACTCAGCTTCCTGCCACCATGTCTGACACTTGTGACCATATCGTGATGAACTCATCTCTCTGAGACCTTCTTCTGGAAGTTGCCTTGGCCAGGCTGTTTTTATCACAGCAACAACAACAACAACAAAATAACTAATACAATCTATAGGATTCCAAAGGTCGCAGAGTCACCTAACTGCACCAGGTACCTAAAGGGACATCCAGGAAGTCCAAAAAAGAGCGATGACATGGAGCCACTTGGAAGGAATGAGGTCAGATAAGAGAGCAAAGACAAAGCTCCAGCTACAGGATCTAAAGAGTACCGTCCAGCAAACAGAACACTACCTCAAAGTGTGGAAAGGAGGCACAAAAAAGGAGACAAGAACTAGCAATCATAAGAAGGGTTGCAATAGTGAGCTCAAAGCCATAGGCTAGGGAAAGGAGGAGCCAGGAAAAGGCAGTGAAGGGCTGAGAAGATGGCTCAGTGGGAAAGAACATTTGCTGAACAAGTCTGAAGATCTGAGCTAGATCCTTGGCATCAAAGTGAAAAAAATCAAGTGTAACTATGTGTACCTGTCACACCGCATGGAGGATGGAAGAGAGAAGAGACAAGAGGATTGCTAATGCCT
This sequence comes from Arvicanthis niloticus, assembly GCF_011762505.2. NCBI lineage: Eukaryota > Metazoa > Chordata > Mammalia > Rodentia > Muridae > Arvicanthis > Arvicanthis niloticus. The sequence continues at coordinate 43,277,925 of NC_047660.1, forward strand.
GATGCCTTCCAGACTAGCTGAAAATCAATGAGCTCCAGACTCAGTGAGAAACTGTCTGAAGGGAACAAGGCAGTGAGTTCCACAGGAGAAAACCCACTATCTTCCCTCTGGCCCCAAGTCACACACCACAGGAGGGATCGAGTGCACCCATATGCACGCACTATACATACTCGTGCATGCACACACACACACACATGCACTATACATACTCGTGCATGCACACACACACATGCACTATATATACTCGTGCATGCACACACACACATACACACATATACACACACATACATGCACTATACATACTCGTGCATGCACACACACATATACATGCACTATACATACTCATGCATGCACACACACATGCAGACACACATGCATGCACTATACATACTTGTGCATACACACACACACAGAAAAAAGAATGTAGTGAAGACTGAAGATGATTTAAACTCAGAAGCTGAGGCAGGCAGGCAGAAAATAGAAGCATTCAAAAAGCAGGTAGCTAAGTTTCACCTCCTAGATTGAGGCTCAAAACTTAAGATTCTAGTCTATGACTGACTATTGTGGTCAGACAACACAAAGCTGGGCAGAAAGGCAAGCTAACATTGACATTCACTTTAAGAGAAAATGCTAATGGCCACCAAGTGGAACCAAGCCTTTGTGGAGCAGGGTTCCTGACTCATGGGTACAGGGTTCCAGCCTGAGATGGTGGATGGAATGAGGCTTACCAACTTGAAAAGGAAAAAAAGAAAAGACACATCTGCTTGAGAAGAGACAAGACATCAAGGTTATAAAACAAACTCAGATGTTAGGGACAAAGGAGAGACGGACACCACACTGTGGGTGTATGTCAGCGTGGGTTGAGTATTATGCTGAGCTGAAGGCAAACACTAGGCTACAGGCTCATGAGAATATATGCAGAGATGGAAGGAATGTGCCAAAAACATCTTACTGCTGCTTAAGCCTGGGAAACAGCTCACCTGGAGCCAGCATGAGCGGCCTCAATGATTGAGGCCATGGGAGCATTGAGGCTATGTGTCAGGCAAGACTCATGTATGCGGCTTTCTGTGTGCCTGTTCTCCTCACCCAGGACTCTTGTTGACAAGAAGCATCAGGCTTGAAGGAAACCAGCTTCCATGGAAAGAAACAATCTGGGGACAAATGGAGCAGAACCAGGATATAGGACTCACAGAGACTTGGGTTGACTCCTTAACGAGTAGACAATCCCTCCTCTCAGAGAACCTTGTGTTTTCTCACTAATGAATTCCTGTCCCCCATAGAGCCACAAAGGACTAGGATTTGGCACAAATGTATCCTTAAATTGGATTGCCTTGTGAGACTGCTTTAAAAAATAGAAGGCGGCCACCTGTGACATATTAAAAGCTGTTGATGTAGTCATTGACCATAAATACCTGAAGAGTTTCTGCAGCAGCTGGAATGAGATCAAGGCTTCTTTGTATCTGCTTTTCAATGTACTTCCAAAGCAACTTCATAAAATTGCAACCACTCCCACTAGTGGAGCTGAGGCCTTGTTGGCCTCCGGTGTCATCTGCCACTGTTGACTGATCGCTGCTGCTGCTCTCAGTGTCTTGGAGGCAAATTGAGACAAATCACCAATGCAGAGAAAAGGCTTGGAAGATTTAGACAAAGCCCACATGTCCCTGGCCACAACTCACCCAAGATGACTTTAAAAACAAACAAACAAACAAACAAACACCACCCTGGCTCTATCCTCACCTTATAGAATCTTTAGAACCTTGCAATTTTCCCCAGATGAGTTTGAACAAGGCCCAGATCTCTCTCACGTGGCACCCAACATTTCAGACATCTCCTTCCTCTGCCATGATGGGGCCATAGCTTGTGCAGACCACCAAGACTGCATGTGCTTTTGCTGAGACTGAGGTGAGCTTCCATGCCCACCAGATAGGTTGTTGGGGGCAGTGTTGACACCAAGCTGTGCTGACCAAGGCAGAGCGAACTTGTGTTTGAGTAACTTGGAGCCAGGTGTGGTAGAGACTATACATCCTTCATTTCATTTTCATTCCGTGCCCCTTGAACTTCATTCAATCCTCTGCTTACTCATTCAAACAATGTTTATTAAACATTTGTTATATGTTAATACTAAAATAGGCTCATTGTACACAGTTATGTGGATAAGATACACCGTGGTAGCTGGAAAGATGTTTCAGTGGATAGGAATGCTTACTACGAAAGCATGAAAGGTCTGAGTTCAAAACCCAGCACACAACTAAAAAGCTAACTTGGTTGCACACACCTCTAACTCCGGCATGGTGATGACTGAGACAAGGGGATTTGTTGGGGCTTGTCGGCCACAAGCCCAACTCCTGGCTCAAGGGAAATAAGATGGAGCTGAGAAAGTAGGAAACATGATGCCCTCCCTAGCCTCTGCATGTTCACAGATGTGAGTAGCCACTCACCTGTTCATATGTATCCATAGCCATGTATGTCCATATAGTACACTCTCACACCTAATTCTTTCTCTAGAGAGAGTGCAGAACAAAGGCATAAGGGAATGGTCAAGGTGCTGAGATCAATTGTAACAGCCAAGGGTGTGGTTAGCAGGTAGGTCCTTTGGGAAGTGCTTTCAGATTGAGATCGTGGGGCTAGCTTGCTAGCTCCATGAAAGGCCACTTCCTAGCACACGAGGCCCTCAGTTTAATTTTCAGCATTACTGTCATTCAGTCAGTCAACCAGTAAATTAAATGAGAAGAGAAGAAGGAAGCAACCCTTTAGGGAGAAGCCAGATGATGAGTCTTACCAACAAAGGGGATAGGCCTGAAAGAGAAAAAACACAGTATTTTCAATGACCTGACCCAAGCTGGAGTGCACACAGCCAGAGCTGACTGCAGGAGAGGCAGAATGGTGGGAGACAGGATGAGAATTGTGAGGAGGAGCCTAGCTCTGACTGAGTTTTGTGGGCTGTGACTGAAAAGATGCTTAAAACCAAAAGAATCACATTTTTTTCCATTTTGTAAAGACCTTCAGGCTGCTTGTGTAAAACAAATTAGAGAGAACCAAGAAGGGAAATGGAACAGTTAGTAAATTAGCTGTAGCCACCCAAGTGACAGACTGCTAGAACAAAGCCCAGCACTGCCATCCACCCTGGCCACATCCTCCCTGGCCACATCTGCCTTGGCCACATTTTCCCTGGCCACATCTGCCCTGGCTAGGGTGCTTCTTTTTCCAGGGAGTGACAGTTAGACAGACAGTTAGACAGTTAGACAGTTAGACAGTTAGACAGTTAGACAGTTAGACAGTTAGACAGTTAGACAGTTAGACAGAGACTCAACATCTCAAAATTCTGGGAGTAAACTACTGCTACCCAGCTCAGCACTAACCAGGTCATCTAACTCATTTTCTCAAAGGTCTGCAGAATACCTCAGAAAAAAAGAGCCGACAGATTCTAAGAGCTGGAGGGAAAGGAGGGGCCCTGTGAAACTCTGTCTTCCAGATATGCCATGGATGAGGTAATCATCACTACCCAGCAATCATGGTTACCTGCACAAGACCTGCACACATGTGTGCATATAAGCATGCACACATACACACACACACACACACACACACACACACACACACACACACACACGAAATTGAGAGAATAAAAAATAGACTTTTTGGTGAGGAAATCGCACATTTGCAACATATTAAGGTCGTGAGCCAGCAAGACATTTATGCATGCTCCTTAACTAATTTAAATACTCTTGAGTTCTTACTACCTGTAGGAACTGAACCTAATGTAGAATACACAGGAGAGAGGCAGCCTCAGCCTCGTGACATTAATAACCATTCAGGCAGGACAAACACTGGGCAAAGACCTAAGATGCTAGGAGAGTGAGGAGAAACTAAGGGGCTCAGGAGAGAAGAGGAAGGAGGGAGGCCTGACAGTCTTGGTGGTGACTAAAGATTTTCTAAAGAAGAGATATTTAAAAATCCAGCTCTGAAATACAAATGCTTAGTAAAAAGGAAAGAGGAGAGCAACAGACAGAACACCTGTGGAACATGTGTGGTGCCCCAGGGCAGGAGAGGTTAGAACTTTCCAGGAACCACTTCCATAGGACTAATTATTTCCCTGGAGAGCCCAGTTCTTGTGGAATTCCTGTTATTGGGCTAGTTTCAGTGCTTGTCCGAACATGCTGGAGTAGCCAACAATGAACCCAACCCACACAGTCTAGCCAAAGCTATCGCTACTGGGTCTAAAAGCTCTCAAGTCATTCTTTCAGCCCCAGAGCTCCTTGTTATCGACCATAGAGTCCTGATAGGCTTCTTAGTTTTCATCTATCACTCGCAGAATTCTGAAGAGTATTACAGGAAAATTGTATATTAAGGAAGATAGCAAGAATTAATAAGGGGGTACTAGCCTTGCCTTGGACTACTGAGACACTTCAGGAGCTGAAGGCAGACAAAGAGATAGAATAACATGTATTTGGAAATGACAAGCCTTTGGAGGAGGGGGAACTTATGAACTAGTTTAATCATGAAACTCCAACAGCATTCTTTCTGGAGACCATGGTCTTTCTTGGCTGCAAGAGGACTCCCACATTTGGTACACCTGTGATCTTTTTAACCAATGGGTTTCTTCAGAGAGATTCTTCAGTGCTAAAGGCTGATGTAAATGCTCTAATGACCTTACCAAGAGAAGAGCAGGAACCTCCAGGAGCCAAGCTTAAGATGACAGAACTTTTTGTCCAGCAGCCATGCTTCCGTAACCTTCATAGGAAGTACAGAAGCAAACTGCTTAGAGACACCGGCCCTTCAGCAATTCTAATATTCCCCGGTCCCACACCAGTCCTAGAGCCTCTGCCATTTAAATCCCCTCGAGCTTAGCCTTCCTCCAGGACTGATTGGAAAAGTCAATTTGTCTTTGGTTGTTTCTTAAAGTGCAATTGCATAAAACCAGACAAAAACAAGCAAAAATAAGCAACTCAATAGTGCCAAACCTGTCAGAAAATGAAGACAAGAAGAGAGAAGGTGGAGTGAGGAGAATCCTAGAGAGAGGAAATGAACCTAATTTGAAACTGTCTCCCAGAGAGTCCCTGTATTCATTGCAGCTTCAGACAATGGCACCGGAGACCACAGTCGAGTGATAATTAGGCACCAAGCAATCTTTCTGAAAGCAATACAAGATGGGACATTAGGTGAAATGGCTTCTAGTTTGCTCGCTCTCTCTCCCGCCTGGTGTACACTTTAGAGAAGCCAGAATGTTGGACGAGCAGCCAGTGTGTTGGGAGCGCTGGAAACCTGGAGCCTGGGCTTTGTTTCGTTGTCTTGAGGGAGAGCCCAACCATCTAATAGATGAAATCAAAACAGTGCTGGGGGTGGGGAGGCTACAAATAATTAGAGACAGGATTTAAAGCTGTAAACGGATTCTATGTGGTTCTGCAATGGTGGACACGTGTTATGCATTCATAAAACACAGATAATGAAAGTCAGTGTAAACTGAGAACTCTAGGTAATAAACTTATCGACAGCAGTTCATCCAGGGTAAGAAATCCACCTCACTAATACAAAACGCTAATGATGCAGGGATCTCAGGGATCTAGGAGGAGACCAGGAGAAAGGTGGGAAGTTGCTGCTCTTTCTGCTTACTTCTCTACCTAACACTGTTGGAAGAGATGCAGTCTGTTCATTAAGAAAAGGTTAGAGTCTAGAGTTAACCACCAAACTCAGCCTCATCTTTCATTCAGTAATCTCAGACACTGATTGACATTTTTAGCATTCGTCATTCCCAATTTTTGGCATGTAGGATTTGATAACGAATGAGAAAAGAGCCTGCAGCCCCCTGGACTTTTCTTCTGGCTGGGAATGGACAAAAACACACTGATAAAGAAGGAAATAATGCTCCCAGCACTTGGGAGGCAGAGGCAGGCAGATTTCTGAGTTCGAGGCCAGCCTGGTCTACAGAGTGAGTTCAAGGACAGCCAGGATTACACAGAGAAACCCTGTCTCGAAAAACAAAACAAAACAAACAAACAAACAAAGTAAATAATGGAAATAATGCCAGGCAGTGGAGGTTGCAAAGGTGATACTCACAGTGCAGTGACTGAGGAGGATGAAGAGGTCAGTTTTAGGCATGGTGATCAGAGAGGACTATGGGTACAAGGGGGCAGTTGAGGTCATCTATCCCTAAAAGAAAGTCACTTCGATTATGTTGTTCCAGTCAGTAGCCATCAACGACAACAGTGGTACACTCTGCTTCCCTATTTTCTCCAGGATTTGTTTCAAGTTGTTGGCCCCCATTCTACAGGATTATAGTGTAGGATCTCAGCACACAGCACCAATGGGAGGCTTGTGGAAAAACAGCTGGAACTCTCGCTCCTCCCTCAGTCTTTAGATGCAATGTTTGCTGAAGTGTCAGGAGCTGCACTGTGCAGTCACTGCATTTGATAGAAGCTCCAGTTTTAAGGAGTCACAGGTAATCATCAACCAGGTCACACCTTGCACTTGGCTGACTGAAATTCTAACATGTTGTAATTGTTGAACTCCTCCTAATCCCAGAGATGATAAATGTGAAGAAAAATGCACACTCACCCCTTTTCTATGCAACAAATTACGTGCCTGTTTGTTTAAATAACATATAGTTCTCTTATGATTTAGAGGCCAGTGTCCAGATGAGCCCAGCAACTGAAGCTATACTGTTTAGAGATTTGGGATTTTAGTTCCTTGCTTTTTCCAGCTCTTAGCACTTAAGGTCTTACACCTTTGACCCATGGATCCATCCTCCATCTTGGAAGCTAGTAGCACACAGCATCTAACCCCGGACATCATATTGCCTCGTTCCTTGTAGTGAAATAACTCTTTACCTTCTTCCCAGCAACACCATCTTGATTTGGTTTACTGCCCACTTGAATATCTTACACATCTTAAGCTCATAAACATAAGCTGACAAAAGCTGTTTTTCCTGGATTCATAGTAACGTTTGCTTACAGATGCTAAGGATTTAGATTTGGGCCTCTTTGGGATTCATTACTCCATCTGTCACATTAGACACAGTGAAATAGGCGAACGTCAAGTAAAGCCTTTGGCTGACGTCATTAAGTGGTGAATAGAGATGTGAGGAGTGTGGTACTCTTACATTCAGAAACCATGAAGAGAGACGACCCACAGAAAGAGACTGCAGAGTGCTGGCCTGTGAAATCTGAGGCAACCCAGGGAACTTGAGTCTCCATAGTCAGTCAGAAAAGATCCTCCAGTGAGTGGTGATTGTCACCCTCATCAAATCCTGTTCAGTATGCTAAGGATTTAAAGGCCAGGATTGGACTTGATGCCCTTCACAAGGACAACCTAGGAGGACGAGCGATGTGCACACATCCTGATTGTAAGCTTATGGGAGAAGGAGTGGAGAGGCTAGGGATGCAAATCTCGACATGATGAGAGATGGATGGTGAGGATAAGATGCTTTCCCGGGCTTCAGGATGGAAGGTGAGGGGGCAGAGTAAACTGGGAGACATCAGTGAGGAGTAAGCGGAGGACATGAAGTAAGAAGCAGACACCTTTCCATGGGAAGTTTGCCGAGTGAGTGTTCTTCCAAATAATCATTAAAGGTGTGGTCTAAGAAACAATGTACTGACCGGCGCCATGCAGGAATTTATGTGCTTCTGCTGATCACTGATGACTAAGTACTAAGTCTACACGGAAGCCTCACTGTTCAAATGGTGAATGGAATGCGGATCATCACGATGAAGGCTTCCTTGTGTTAATTTGATTTTTTTCCCTCAGCCATACACCTTTTTAATTGTTTCATTCCCCCCAAAATAAATCACTAATGACTCTGCTGTGGTTATTATGAATTCTTTTAATGAAATTGTCATCTCACTCTTCATTGGTTTCACGTGAATCTTCTAATAGAGAAATCGAAAGTTCATTTGCAAAGAATGAGTCAAACTGTCTCCTGTGTAGGTTATTATATAATACGCAATAACTAGAAATGCCTTACTATCCTGAAGGTGTTGAGGAAACAATGACAAAGATACCAACTATCTGTTCATTCTGCATCCATGTCTGCCATTTTTCGAGGTAATTCCTCATCTGTGGGACAGCATTACATCACTTTATACATGAAGCAAAGCTTTCCCCACGTCACCGGGAACACACCATTACAAGTGCCAGAGTTCCGTTCACATGATCCACTGCTCTCCTGATCTTTCTCTGGATTTCTTCCCTACACTTGCCATGTGTCTCATCAGTGGGTTTGTTGTGGCAGAATACATTAGTGGTTTTCTGTAAACTGACCACCCAGTGAATATCCCAGAGTTCATGTTTAGGATGAGGGGAGCCTCACTCCCTTTTCCATACAACTTACAACTGCTCTTACATTTGGGGCACAGAATAACACTTCCCTCTGGTGTTCCTGTTATGATTTGGATATAAAATGTCCCCTGCAGGCTCACGGGTTCAAAACACTTGGTTCCCAGCTGGAGCCGCCACCTTGGAGTGTGGAGCCTTTGGGAAGTCTGGGCTTGCTGTAGGTGATGGGTCATGGGGCTTTGAGGATTATAGCTCTATCCTGCCTCCAGTGCAGGCCTTTCTGTTTCCTGATCCACTGAGATGTAAGCAAATCATCTCATACATCATCTGCCACAGCGAGCAGTGCCTTCCACCATGCTCTCCTTACAAGGATAGGATGAATGCTCTCAAACCCATGATCCAAACTATACATACATGTATATATGTATATATGTATATATGTATATATGTATATATGTATATATGTATATATGTATATATGTATATATGTATATATGTATATATGTATATATGTATATATGTATATATGTATATATGTATATATGTATATATGTATATATGTATATATGTATATATGTATATATGTATATATGTATATATGTATATATGTATATATGTATATATGTATATATGTATATATGTATATATGTATATATGTATATATGTATATATGTATATATGTATATATGTATATATGATGTATATATGTATATATGTATATATGTATATATGTATATATGTATATATGTATATATGTATATATGTATATATGTATATATGTATATATGATGTATATATGTATATATGTATATATGTATATATGTATATGTGTGTGTATGTGTCTCTATCTATATATGTATATATATATATATATGTGTGTGTGTGTGTGTATATAAGTACGTATGTGTGTATGTATGTGTGTATATATAGGTATATACATATATATGTATATGTATGTGTGTATATATAGGTATACACACACACACACACATATATATATATATATATATATATATATATATATATATATATATATATACTTTCTGCCTCAATGGGCTTCTTTGGGTATTTTATCAGAGTGATAAGAAAAGTAAGTAATACTTTGTTCACCACAGCTGATATCACTTGGATTTTTTTTTTATATCTAAAAGAGAGTTGCTCATTTCTTCCATTTTAGTCTCTGAATGTCAACACATAGAGAATGACTGATGTCACTGGACTCTTCATTAGCATCTCACTTCACTGAACCAAGAGGCCATTGTGCTACCAGTAACTGGTCATATTTTTAGAGTGACAAAGACTTTTTCTAAAAAATAAATGACCTCACAGTGGCTCTGTTTCTCCTATGCCTACCCACACTGATATTCTAGCACTTTCTTTCCCGGACATTCCCATTGGTTTCAGCTGACACCTTACTGGTGATAAGATCCCTTGGTTTGTTCCTGCTTCTTGATTTGTCATGTGGATATACAGTCCTCATCTATTTAAAATGTAATTGTTAAGCCATAGACATAATAACTTCAGATTATCATTTAACTTGGTATTAGTACCATGATGATTTGGTTCTTAGATATCTTTTTATGAAAGTTGTATTTAGAATTAAAATCAATGTAAAGGAGTAGTCTGCCTACCTTTCCATGAGATGGGGTGTCTTCTTGTCCAGTCAGCTCCTCGTCTATGACATCACTGAAAGCTAGATGAATATTAAAAATTCAGCAATGTGAAGGCTAAAGAAACAATAAAGAAAAGGGGCGGGGTAGTATCTTGAAGTAAGAAAATGCCTGAAGGGAAGCTGGCATTATGTGGCACTCCCCCAACCCCAGGCATATTTGTTATTGATGAACTGTGAAGGATGGGAAAGGAGACAACAGACAGAAGGACAGACACACTCAGAAGTTAGTCAACCTTTGAGGCCATCATGATGCTCAGAGAAATAAATTACTGGTCAAAGTTCAAGCCAGATAAGAGAGGAAACAGTGAGCATTTTACTCACCAAGTCAGTATCCTCAAAGAACTACCGATCAGGTAGAACATTTCTGTCTTCACACAGAAATGAGCATGACCTTCCCCCAGTTCCCCAGGGAGTGAGGGCTGCAGGCTCTTACACTAATCACCACCAACAACAACAACAAAAAAAAGAAAAACAGATTCCTTATGGAGAAGATATATCATCAGGACCACTATAATTTTACATAGACACTGGCCCTTTTTCTATTGGAAACTACTAGGCATGAGCAAAGACAAGAACAAGTAATTAAAAATCAAGAAATAATAGAAGTAACTTTATATTGGGGTTATCATAAAGAGCTTTCATAACACAAGTGAAGGAAAACTGAAGAATTTCACCAGGATACCAGAATCTTTAAAGAATGTAATATAATTTGTACCAAAATAAACAAGAAGCTGAGTATGTGTCTGTCTGTCTGTCTGTACACATGAGTCCAGGTTCCCCTCAGAGGCTGGAGAGGTCAGATGCCTCCGGAGTTGGAATTACAAGCCCTACTTAGCCATCTGGTGTGACTGCTGCGATCCACAGTCTGTTTCTCTACAAAAGCAGTATATGGTACTCTGAACCATTGGCCAACTCTCTAGTGTCTGTAGTGAAACTCTTAGAATTGAATGATAGAACAGATTAGACTACTAACCGATGAGTTCAACAAAAGATCAAACAGCAGCAGAGAGGATTAGTGAACGTGAACAGAAGCAGAAAGAGAAAATTCAGACCTAGGCACACAGGGTGGAAGAGCACAAAGAATGCAGCCAAAGTGCGAGCAATGGTCGTGGCTGGGCATGCAGATGTAGGGAGGTGAGGGAAGACAACAGGGACATGGGCAGAAGATGTAAGGGCTGAGGAGCTCCAAAATCCAATGAAACAGGTCAACTCACATATTGTAGAAACTTTAAGAACTCTGTGAAGAGTTGCTACAAATTTAAAAAAAAAAAAAAGAGGCAGTCTATTGCTCAAAGATAAAAGCACTAACTGAAGAGCAACAAGAAGAAACAAATCGCTACTACTTTCAAAGTAACTGCCACAAATCTATTGTTTCTCAACACAAATAATGATAGTAAAAACCAAAGAAAACAAAACAGAAACAGAAACCAAAGCCAATCAACCAACCAGACAACCAGATAAAACCTGCCTATGCATTCTCCTTCTCCAGGTGCATGGTCTCTGTGAAGTCATAACTAGAAGATTAGCATGATCCCTGCTCTAGGATGACAGTGACATAAAGCAGCGTGACTTCTCAGACTGCTCAACAATCCATGTCTAGAGAAGTTGTTGGCCCAAGGGGAAAGCTGTTGTTTAACTAAAATGATACAGTATCAGTCTGCCTTCTAAGTGTGTCTGTTTATAGCTGCCATGGCAACAGCTTCCATCAAACGAGCCTCTTTTCAAGAATGGGTGAATGTGGAGACTTACAGCTACCCAAAAATGGTGAGATTGTTTGGGACAATGCCCCAGACAAGATGTTTTTACCACCAGGACTCAGGGGACATTGTGGAAGAGGGATCCTGAGGCACTGAAGACTGGAAGATGGGAGAGGAGTTACAAAATGCATCCCCTAAGCACAATGCAGCCAATGTAATCACCAAGCCACAGCAGCCTCAGTTACTTGCACAAGACTGGGCTTAGCGACAGGTCTCAACGGAGGAGGGGCACGTGGCACCCTCTCTCTTACTGCTGACCTATTGACTACTGATAGATATGGGAGTTAGGAGAGTGGGTGAATGAGAGTCATCTGTATACAAATATGTACATATGTGAAGTCGTCAAAGAACCAACTAATTATAAAAAACATGGTAGAATCTATAAAGTGCTGGGGTAAAATCAATGCCAACATAGAATTCTATATTCGTTCAGAATATTCTTCAAATATCAAAGAACAACAAAGATGTTTTTACAGAAACAAAAAATTAACTACTTGCAAAACTATACAATAATGTCTTTAAAATAACTCAATAAGTAAAACTTGTTTTAAATGAAATCAGGAATTGAGAGGGTAGTAGAGAGAGAGCGAGAGAGAGAGAGAGAGAGAGAGAGAGAGAGAGAGAGAGAGAGAGAGAAGAGGAGTAGAGGCTGGCCATGAGCACGTGGAGAGAGAGGAGGGAGGGGAGGAGGAAGGGTCGAGAGGATGGATGAGGAAGAAGGCAAGAGCAAGAGAGAGCAGAGGAGGCAAACAGCCCCTTTTATAGAGTTAGGCCCACCTGGCTGTTGCCAGGTATCTGTGAGGCGGAGCCTAGACAGAATGTCAATGCAGGTAGCAAACGGCTCTGGATAAGAATGTATGTAAACATATTGGCTATAATAAAGTCATAAAATGAAAATAATATGGAGTATAAAATACATGTGGAATTTAAATACATCTACACTAGCATAGAAGGCTATGGGGTGTAACACTAACATATCTAGTATATCGATACTAATACTATACTATATAAACAGTAATATATCTAGTATAGAGATTCTTAAATACTCATATAATAACTAATATATTAGTAGGAGATTTAAAATAAGGATACTTGACTACTTCAAAAATGCAAGAAATGGAAAACAAAGGAATGATGGATCAATTAAAAATGATTACGATAGTAGAAAAACAAGCTAGCCGGGCGGTGGTGGCGCATGCCTTTAGTCCCAGCACTTGGGAGGAAGAGGCAGGCAGATTTCTGAGTTCGAGGCCAGCCTGGTCTACAGAGTTAGTTCCAGGACAGCCAGGGCTACACAGAGAAACCCTGTCTCGAATAACCAAAAAAAAAAAAAAGAAAAGAAAAGAAAAAAAAGAAAAGAAAAACAAGCTAACTTCTGATTGTAGTTTCTACATGACACATAGCCCCACGTAAAACTCTGCAGCCTTTACACAAGATCTCCTAGCTGAGACTTTCCCAGGCACCCTCAGGCTAGCAAGGTGTTGTCTCCTCTGCTTTCAGTTTCCTCCAGGGATCTTTACCTTTCTCAGCTGGAAAGAAGCAAAAGTAAATCCTTCAATCTTCCACTGGGGAAGGGGAAGAGGTGGGGGAGGGGGAGGGGAAAGGAGAGGAAAGGGGATGGGAGAGAGGTGGGGAAGGGAAAAGGGTACTTAAATGTAAAAGAATAAAGAGCTAAATAAAATAAATTAGTTGACAATCCTCCAATTTTCCAGGCCTCCGTTCTTCCTCGCACAGAGTTGAGGGTGGCTCCTGGCCTCCAGTTTCTTACAGTAAAACATTTCTCACGCTATCACTAGTCCTTGCTCTGCTCTTTTTACAGAAGAAGGAAAGAGGGTAAAAAGTAGAAAAGGTGTGGGGATAAGAAATAAGAAAAAATAGGAGGCAGATGTGCACGTGTCTCCACCAGTCAGAGATAGTTGATATATCTAGGTTGGGTATTGGGTTACACCTCTGATTGAGCATTACCAAACTTATAAAGCCTTTGATTAACATTTTTAAAAAAATTGTATAAAATCAAAAAAGAAAACGGGGCATGGGATAGGCGTTTTCTAGGGAGGGGAAATGGGGAAAGGGGATGGCATCTGAAATGTAAATAAAATATCCAATAAAATAATAAATAAATAAATTATTTTTTTAAAAAAAAGAAATAAGAAAAAATAGAAGAGGTGTTGGTCGTCCTCCTACATGGCTTTGTTTACTAGTCCTCCAAGTTCCTTGAGAGACCCTGCCATGGAGCAGTTCCATTTTGCTGACACCAGCCACATATCATTAAACCCTCAATATTAACAACACCCGGAGTGGAAAAAGCGCAAAGCGGGGAGTTTGGGAATTGCATCCATAACAGCGTTCTGGGAGAAAGAGTCTTTTCTGATGTGGCCTTTTGAAATGAGTCTAGAATCTGCAGAAGGAATTGTGGGCTTCATCCAAATGGCCTTCTGGGGACTCTGCACTGAGTTACATACATCCTGAAGAGTCATGAGGCCCCTAGCAGTAACCCAAATTTTCCTGAGAGGTAAAAATACTAAAGGCAGGATAGTCATATGTCCTGGCTGGCCAGCCAAAGACAGGCCTATATTATGCCTGTGGTTCTGGGTTCATTATGAACAGGGTTTTTTTTCTCTCTCTCTCTCTCTTAAGTTCTGGCTACTTTTATAATGGATTTTTTGACCACCCTAATTAAACATCAGTTGAGCTGATGCAGCACTAGAAAAGCTGCGTGGTGGACTGTTATTTGGATATCAAAGTTGCATCTTGCCAATGTTCATCATGTGCAACTAAGCTGGTCTCCCCAGTGACTTGGCCAGCTGGAGTCTTGGACCAACTATCCCAGACAATTCTAAGCCAGACTTCTCAGCTCTAGTGTTGCAAAATCTAAAGGTAACTGATCCCTCCCAAAGCATTAGAGAAGCAAACTTGGACTTGTCCTCTTCTTGTTATCAAGGCTTGTGCTGTTTGGTGCCATGCCCACTCGTGTGGCTTGCAGTGGGAGCCTGAAGCAGGACTAATCTGAACCGAGATGCACTATACATAGAAAATGTATCCTAGATTCAGAAGATGGTACAAAGAAATGCAAACCATGTTATTAATGAATTTCTTATTGAACAGATTTCATAATTGCGATGTTTTAGATATGGTTTAAATAGATATGGTTATTAAATTTGATCTTATTTTTATACTTTAAACTTTTCTGTGTGTCCATTAGACACTTAAGATTAGCCACGTGGTTTGAATTACCTTGCAACAGGCAATACTAATCCAGCACCCTGACTTTTTCACCCAGAAAAAAATTACAGAGCTGAAATTAAGACAAAGTTTACCTTTATTTCAGACAGCTCTTTGGTAATATTTCTTGTTTCATTTTTGTCATGGACCTATTAACACTTCTAGATAGCAAGTATTAATTATCTACTGCACATTAGGAGCTCCATAAATGTAATTCTCCTCACCTAGGGCAATTGATGTTGTCTTTCACACCAGTAAGGGCCTTGCTGCCAAATCAGTAAGGAAAGGGCTGCTTCCCATGAATCCACTTTGCCAAGCATTCATTCACATTCCTGTGCTCCCGGGGGGGGGGGGGATTCTATCAGCATTTTCACGGTGTCTTATTTGCACTGTATTTATATGAAACAAAGGTAAAATGCACATGTGACTGATTAGTAAAAGTTGTTGAAATGAGCATGAAACATAACCCATAGTTAATGGCTGAAGAACAGAAGGAAGGTTTGCGCGTTCATTTTTCAGGAAGATAATGAATTTCAGAAGAAGTGGGAAATGCTTTTTAAAATGTATCTAATAAATGCCGAACCTATGTTGGAAGTCAGACCAAATATGCTGTGGTGGATATTGCCAACTAATTTTTTAAAATATGGGTTTTATCATTATTTGCTACTGGAAGTCATTTAATGACGAAACTAGATTATCTGAGATCACAGTGGTGGCTATTAAGGAAGTGGAGACATCGACCAAGAGCTGCTGTCATGTTCTAAGCCAGAGGTGATGGGAGTTTGGAAAATATACTGTGATAAAACAAACAAACACAAAGAGACAAGAACATCCAAAGAAGAAAGGCTCAAAGTTGTAGCATTCACACACAGCTGCAAGGCAACATCAAGTCATATTCCTTTCGAGTAACTGTCTACCTATGTGTTTTGACCTGGTCCCATTTATAATGTCTATTTATGTTGTATTCTAGAATATTCCATGTTAGGAAAATCTTTGAAATATAATCTTAACTGTCTGTTTAACACTTTGGCAGTCACTGCAGGGCTTCTCAAATACCACCTACTGTTGTTGGTCACTGTAGATTGCCTAGAACATTCTGTTGCTTTAACTTATAGTGAGTAATTATTACTGTATTCTCAGGACTGAATACCAGAAGTGTAATTATTAGTTTAGCGCTTATGACCATTTTAATGCCTCAAGAACACTGTCATATAGTTTCAAGTTTAAGAAATATTTTTAAAGGTAAGCATTTCAGATTAATGCAATACTAAAAACAGTAACAGACTTGTCAAGCAAAATGTACTTTGAGAACTTTATTACATAAATGATTTTTAGTATATGGATTTTTTTTCAGTCAATATTGGGGTTGGCCTTGTGTTCTATGTACTATGTGAGCTCAGAACTCTGAGTTCTGGGCTCCAAGGGGACCAAGGGGGTCCCAGGCAGGAAACAGGACAGGACAGAAGAAATGAAGGACAGAGGAGTTAGAAGAAGGTCACTATGAGGCAGGATGGACCATGAGCACATGGCCAAAAGAAGCTTGCTTTGAGGACATACATAAACAGAGCAAGACTCACTTGGCAAGTAATGGGGCATTTATCTGGTTATTAATAACCTAACTGGGTTATAATAGTCTTAGAACATGCCCAGTTCAGCTCTGTAGCTTGTAACAAATTCTGATGTCTCTGCGTTGTTTACTTGGGAGTTAAACTGGAAAGAGTGGGCAGAACTCCCCCATAAAAATACTGCTATAAGTCAACTAGTATCTATTTCTGTTCTGTATGGAAGTCTAGATCTAAAAGTACAATGAATATTAAATTATTTCTTTGCCCCAGGTAGAGAGTGAAATCAGTAATTCAAAGGGAGTAAGATATGATTGAAAATGCCTTTTTGTACAAATATTTTGACAATTTATTTGAGTCCTTAAATTTTTAATCAGTAAAGTATTTCTATATAAGTAGTCGTTGGGTAAGGTTTAGCCTCTGACAGAATTATTAAATATTTTCTAGGCAAAATTAATACATTTTACTGAGTTTTGCATCTACTTTATTTTACATTACACTTACTTTAATACCTGGAAAATAACCCAGAATTTTTCAGTGGAAACTTTTAGGAAAGACTAAACAACTCACAAATCCTTGTTTTTGTGACATAATTGACATCTGGAACCTAGTCAAGGTCTAATTTATGTAGGATGAAGACAATGACATTTTCAGGTGTGCTGACTAGGGAGTGAATGGGACTTCCAACTCTCTTGTAGCCTCCAGGAAGGTTTGAATCCTGAGGATCTGCCTGCATACTGCAGCAGGGATGGGGAGTGCTTTTGTGTGTGTGCAGAGATTGAAATGGACTTCTAGAAAGAATGCATACTGTATGTTCCATGTAAGGAAGATTTAGCTGGCCCTAATTATCAATAGTCCCATGCCTGGAGTACTGTAAGAGAAGCTAAGTTGAAGACAATGAGGGAGATAGATCCCTTTTCAACAGGACCAGAGATCAGCCACCACCTACTAAGCCACTGAAAATTACCTTTTGGATACTTCCTATGGCACAAGGTGACAGTTTAGATACTGAATACATTGGTGAATAAAAAAGACTAAGACAAAATGTAATAATTTATGTCCAGGGTTATGTGGAAAGTAAAGATGCTGAGGGGTGGGGAACAGCGAATGAAGAAGGCAGGAAGAGAAAAGTGGGGTAATGGAAGGGACAGAGAAAAATTCCCATGGAAAACCCCTAAAAGTCCAGACCACCCTCAAATGGAGAGAAAGAGGCAGCAATGCATCCAAGCTGGCCCTTGAGCCTCTCATCTCCAGGCAGTGGGTCCTAGTGGGCGGGTATTTGGTAATTACAGCTAGAAGAGGGCATATGCTGTGTGGTTGAGGCCAGAGATGCAACCACCAACTATATTACAACACACAGGGCAGGGCTATGGTCAAGAAGGCTTTCCCATCAGCCTAATACTTGTGTGAAGAGCTGCCGGGACCCCTCTCCACATCTCATGATTCTCATTTTCATAGGAAGGAAGATAAGTGCTCTCGGGGAAGGAAGACCCATTTGCATAGCTATCAGAACAAATAGTTGGAAAATAGAGTTTGTTTCTTGATTGCCTCATTCTGTGCCTCAGCCTGCCTAGGATCTAGGAGATGTCTACATAGGGCTCATGACAGCACAAAAGAAGTAAAAGATAGTAATTTTCTACTTTTGCAACTTTCGAAATGATCCTGATATAGGCTTATTTTGAAAGCTAGATCCTGTGGCCAAAGTACTGTAATTACGATGGATTATGAAATAATAGCCACAGAATAGGTGGAAAGCAAACCTGGGGCAGGGGATGGTGGCTGGAGAGATGGCTCAGAGGTTAAGGGCATGTATTGCTCTTGTGGAAACTTTAATTTGATTTTCAGCACCCACATCAACCTGCTCACAACGGTCTGTAATGACACCTCCAGGGTATCTGATGCCTTCTGGCTTCTGGTGGGCAACTGCACGCATATACACATACCCAGACGCAGACACATACATGTAATAAAATATATTCTCTAAAAAATAAGTAAACCTGAGAATTAACACCTTGAGCATTATTGCACAGGTGAAGTATATCCCAAGCCAAATATGGCAGCAGTCCCAAATTCCCTGGGACTGAAGAAACCATTGGATCCTAGTAGCCAAAGGGCCCCCTCAATGTTTCATCCCATGCTCACCTTAAAGTCAATGGCTCTGTGGTACAAAGGTCTTCAAAGCTGGTATTCCAGAAGGTGAGTACAGTAGAGTTTGGCTTATTTATTTTAATAGACTAGGAATTAAAAGCCTCGATGGACACTTGGCCCATGAGTCAGAGGTTTGTGTAACCCATAGACCACAGGTTCTGCAAAGGGCAGATATAAGTAGTACCCCCTTTCAGTATCAGACCATGCTCACACTTTCTAGAATTTTCCAGCTAATTATGTCTGGGCTTTGTGACCAGAAGTTCCCTGGTTACCTTATGTCAAGGTGTTTAAAACAGCTACTATTTTAAAACTAATCATTTTCTAAAAAAAAAAAAAAAAAAAAAAACACCAAATGGCATAAAATTGCTACTGTATTTACCAACACAAAAGGCTTACAGTAAGCCAGATAATATTTAAAATCCAGGCAATTTTTTTTAAATGTTGAGTGAAATCAATTACTTTTGAAATAAAAAGAAAGAAAGAAACATGTGCTATGGAGTTTTTACAAAGATGTTTGGAATACTTTTTTGTTATGTGATCGCTATGCTGAAACTAACATAAGCAACCTGATAAAACTCTCTTACCATCATAATTACAAAACTAGAGACATCTTTTAAATATACTAAAAAAAGTATTTCAGAATTCTAGTGAATTTTTATATCTATTAGAAAGTGCAAAACTTTCCAAATTATTTGTGAGAAAAATGGATTGGTGTGTCCTTCTCCAGCCTTGAGCAGGCTGGAAAGACCTTGTGACCTAGGTCAAGTTATCCACCCTGGCTGCGTGTACAAGAACAGACTGCCCGCTGACCTTGATTTTCAACATAGTCCAAGACATAATCCAGCTAAAACAAAGGATGGGGTAGGTGGAACTTTCTCTGTATATACAAGAGCTAAATATTATACTCTGAGCCTTGATCAGAGAACTTTGTCTTGGCTCCATGTTTCTCTCGCCCCTCATGTTTCTCTTGCCCCACCGTCTCCTTTTCACTTCCAGCTCTACTTTCAGGCAAACCCAGTTCATCAGTGGCCGCTGGGCGGCTACATATTGATACCAGAGAAGATGGAAATTTAGTAGCCAGACTTCAATGAAATTAATATCTCCATGCAATTCTAACCATGATTTTAAAATTTTGAAAAATACAAATTCAGTGAGGAACTTTCAATCAGATCTATGAGCTTTAGCTTGGTAGTCACTTAAGACAGTGACCCTGAGGAGTTGCTCCCATTCAGTAGTAACTAGAACTTGGAATTCTGTCATAAAGGACAAAGGAAAGATTAGAAAAAAAAGTTACAACAAAACAAAGTAAAATAAGACAAAACCAAAGTTGCTGAAGATGGCTTCCACAACGGCTACATAAATCTCTCTAACTATCTATGCCTTTTACATTCTCTCCAAAACTGGAGGTGTGGGGGTTGGTTGTACTCTTGCTTTGGATGAGGAATCAGTACCAGGTATTACTCAATCAGCTTTGAGACTATGCTGAAATAAGTCCAAGCAACAATCAGAAGCTAGTGTATACAAACAAGGGTGGCTGAGACACAACAGATGATGTCAAATGCTGGTGAGGACATAGGGCAACAGGAACTCCATGGCTGCTGGATGAGCTCAGCCTGCTTCTTACTCAAAGAATCCTGAAACAGCACGAGAGACTTGTCTTAATCGCTGACTATTGGGTGTTTTTGTTAAGCAGCAAGGGCTGATACAAAAGTGTATTCGGTAATGATGATTATACTGAAAACAAACAGGTTCTTTTCTATTTAGATAATATTCATTATATACTTATTATTTATTTACCTACCTTCCATCTTTCAAAGGTTTTTTTTTTTTAATTTGGACATTATTCGTGAACATTATATAAATCCACAGTACATAATACAAATTTACATATGTGAACAATCAAAATATTTGAATGAATACCCTATGTTATAGATGAGGGAAGAGATTCAATGAATTCTTGCCACTGAACATTCTATAATCATCACATCTACCACTGGATATTCTGACTGTCCAGTCGTTTCTTTACTATAGCAACATAAGATAGGTGCATATCTCAGGACTATAGCAACGTAAGACATCTGAGTACAACTCAGGAGGCTTGAAGTTACTCTGTACCAAATGTAACTGCAACTAAAATAACCTGGAAATCTCTCTTTAAATCTGTATTTAAAAACCCAAGTCCAGACCAGGTGTGATGGCACACACCTTTAATCCCAAGAGGATCTCTGTGAGTTTGAGGCCAGCCTGGTCTACATAGTGAGTTTCAGGACTTCTACATAGTAAGACCCTATCTCAAATAAACAAATAAGAACCAAAAATATCCAAACCTGAGCTGGGCATACTCCTGTAAATACCTGTACGTGAAAAGCCGAGACAGGAGCATTGCTGTGAGTTCAAGCTGGATTAGTGAGTTCCAGGGCAGCCTGGGATACATACTGAAACTACTGTCTCAAAACCCAAAATAAACAAACTGAAAAGCCAAACTAATAGCAAAACTGAGTTTGATGGCATGCTGTTGTCACTTGTTCCTGAGTTTAACCTCACGTGAGAATTCATGTGACATCCTCGACTCAGTCCCTAGAGCAGGAGAGGCCTTGCTGTCCAGTGATTGACTCCAGTCTCCACATCCGGTTGACATTCACTGTCTTAAAGAATGGCTATCACTTTCCCCTCCAATAGAAAACTTGAATTAAAAATAATCAATCTTTGCACAAGCAAGGCTGGTGCTACCATTTAAATAAAACACAAGATCACCTTCCAACGCCACTTGTAGATTTCATTTTATTTACATTCCAGCCATTGCCCCCTGCTCACAGTTTCCCCTCCCACAGTTCCTCATCCCATTCCTCCTCCCCCTCCCATCTCTCAGAGGGTACACCCCCACCAGACCTCCCTTCCCTGGGGCCTCAAGACTCTCCAAGATTAGGACCAGGCAGTCCTCTGCTACATATGTAATGGGGGCTGGGGGGGGGGCTCAGACAAGCCAGTGTATGCTACTTGGTTGATGGCTCAGTCTTTGGGATCTCTCTGGGGCCCAAGTTACTTGAGACTGCTGGTCTTCCTATGGGGTCATCATCCCCTTCAGCTTCTTCTACCCTTCCCCTAATTCAACCATAAGGGTCCCCAACTTCAGTCCAATGGTTGGGTGTAAGTATCTGCATCTGTCTCAGTCAGCTGCTGGTAGAGCCTCTCACAGCACAGTCATACTAGGCTCCTGTCTATATGCACACCATAGCATCAGTAATAAGGTCAGGCCTTGGTGTCCCCTCGCCCCCATGAGATGGATCCCAGTTGGGCACGTCACTGAACCTCCTTTCCTTCAATCTCTCAAAAATCTCCATTTTTTGTTCCTGCAGTTCTTTTAGACGTGAACAGCCCTGGGTTAATAACCCCATCCCTCCACTTGAGGCCCTGTCTATCCACTGGAGGTGGACTCTCTGAGTTCCCTTTCCCCATTGTTGGCCATTTTGGCTAAGGTCACCCCCACTGTCCTGAGAGTCTCTCACCTCCTGGGTCTCTGGTACTTTCTAGAGGGTCCCCCCCACCCTCCAGGGTTGCATATTTCCATTAGTTCTCCTGGCCTTCTGGGCTTCTCTCCTGTCCCCACCCCCTACCCCATACCTGGTCCTGTTTCCCTTTTCCCCTCCCCTTCCCTTCCTAGGTCCTTCCCTCCCTTTGCCTCCGTGATTATTTCCTTACCCCTTCTAAATGGGATTGAAGCCTCCTCACTTCATTGTTGGTGGGATTGCAAGCTGGTCCAACCACTCTGGGAATCAATCTGACTGTTCCCCAGAAAATTGGAAATAGTCATATACCCAAAAGATGCCCCACCATACCACAAGGACACATGCTCCACCATGGTCACTGCATTATCTGTAACAGCCAGAAGCTAGAAACAACCCAGACACCCCTCAACCGAAGAATGGATACAGAAAATGTGGTTCATTTACACCATGGAAGAGAAGTAGATTTCCACATGTGTAAATAAAATGTATCATCTTGCTGTATTAGGTTTTTTTTCTGTTGCTGAGACAAAACATTACAACCAAGGCAGCTATTAAAAATGAGGACATCATGAATTTTGCAGGCAAATGGATGGAACTAGAAAATACCATCCTGAGTAAGGTAACCCAGACCCAAAAGGACATGCATGATATATACTCAGTAATAAGTGGGTACTAGCCAAAAAGTACAGAATACCTACAATACAACCCATGGACTGTAAGAAGTGTAAGAAGTAGATTTCATTCTTTTAAGGAAAAAAAAAAAAAAACTTACATAGTGAGTTCGGCAGTTTGAGTGAGATGTTACCCCTAGGCCTAGGCATTCAGAGCAGAGGGCAGGGGGCAGGGGGCAGGGGGCAGGGGGCAGGGGGCAGGGGGCAGGGGGCAGGGGGCAGGGGGCAGGGGGCAGGGGGCAGGGGGCAGGGGGCAATTTCTCTTGGCTCTCTGCTCTTTGCTTCCAGTTTGCAGTTCAAGCTGTGAGCTCTCAACTGCTGCTCACGGCCACACTTGCCTGCTGTCAGTTGTCTTGGTTGTAATGTTTTGTCTCAGCAACAGAAAAAAAAACTAATACAGCAAGATGATACATTTTATTTACACATGTGGAAATCTACTTCTCTTATTCACAATTTACTGCTTAAGATAGAAAAAAATCCCTAGTGAAAAAGGATTTGTGCAAATAGTATGCTTGAGAGGATAATAGGCAAGTTTTATGAATGGGTCCTTGGTCGACATTCTCCTTAGATTCCCCTTGTGTATAATGTCTCCCAGAGCCTGTGATACAGCACCGAGAAACTGCAACATCTTTCTACTAATTTCTGTATAGGAGGTAGACTGTTGTTTCAGAATGTGACAGAACAAACGTCAGTAATGAAGCAGCTTCTCTCTCTTCTAAATAATGGCCACTTTAATAATCTTGACTTCAGATGTGACAGAATATTATAGTGAAAGTTATTCTATGGTAATTAGATTTCATGTTGCTGCCATCACAAATCAGATTGTTTACTTACAATGACTTAGTGCAATTTTGAAGTACTGTCATCAAATTTGACTGGGATAGACTTTAGTGAGCCACATGGAGCTGGCTTGATTGAAAACATTTCTATTTGAAACACACCAATATTCCATCTTCTTGCATTGGTTATGAAGACCAATCTTTACTTTCCCTCTGCTATTCCCTACATGCACTGGTTTAACTGAATTAAATAGTGAATTCTATAACCAAGACAGAAATTCAGATTGGAAAGGTGCATGCATGTTATATATAGTTATGTCAAGAGATACATTACAGCCGTTATCTGTCAGCCTATCCTCATGAAATATAACCTCCTACATGAAATGATTTCAAGTTATCTTACACAATCTCAAATTCATGAAAACTGCCTCAAGTTGTATAGTTTCACTTGACACTGAGTATACAACTCAACAAATGTATCAATAACTATGTGTCCAACACAGGTGAGCCTGAAAGTATCATGGGGACTGTTCTGAGTGGAACTAGAGGGTGCAGGGGTTAAATTTTATCTGAGCCTCAATTTTTAACTTACTGGAATGTTCATTTAAATGGCAACAAAGAAATCAGAAACAGAGTCAAATTCAATACAGAACTATTACAAAGATCCTTCTACTACATAATTATGTTTCAAAAATACTCTTTATGGGATCAAACTTCCTTAGCCTGGGCATTCTGTCTCTTCAGAATCCTCTCTCATGGTGTGTCTTACTCTAGGGCTGTCTCAGGTCATGCTCTATGCTATAGATTGAATGCTTGCATCTCTCTAAAGTTTGCATGTTGAAACCTAACCCACAGTGTTTAGAGGCCATCTGCTGTGGTGCTACAGAAAGGTGATGAGGCCATGAGGGATTTTTATAGGACAGTGTCTCAGTACAAAAAGCATGTTGTCTGTAGTATTCTTTTATAGAAGCCTAGACAGAGCACACGAAGCCAAGCCTTATTTTGTTTCTGATGCTATCCCCATGATATATCTTTTGAGACTGAAATTTCTATGGCCCCCTCTCTACCTCTGTTGAGGAATGTCTATTTATCCTAGAAATCAATTGAGGAATGTCTATTTATCCTAGAAATCAGCCTTTTCAAGAACATTCTTGCTCTTCGTGCCCCAACAGGACTGTACTTCTCCCTCTATATTAATTGCTGCAGCTGCCTTATTAACACACATCGCAGAAGCAGGCTCAGGGGGTTGGATTCTCAGAACTCATTTTCCTCATCTGATATCCAGCCCCTAAGCTGAGACAGACAAATCTCGTTCTTATCTCTCCTAAATGATGGCTTTGTTCCTGGTACATTGAAGGCTCAGACTGTTGGTGCTGCTTCAAGCTGGGCATCATCTACGGGCTTCAAATCTTTGCATGAAACTTAAGACTTAATTCCTGAAGCCTGTACCACACCAAACATTAGCTCAAAAGATCCAGAATTCAACACTGACTCCCACAAAGAAACCACCAAGTGGCCTCTTGGCTTTTTAAGATCTCTGCTTTCACCTGGGCTTTGGTCTCTGAGGACTCCTTATGGGCCTTGTAAAAGTTGTCTCCAAGAGTTTTGATTGATTCTGATTGTTTCAATTAGCATATCATCAGTAGTTATCTATAAACCTTATTGCTAAGAAACAAAAGCTTTTGGCACACTGATAAAAAAATTTAAAAATAAGATGAGTATCTACCAATAATATCCTAATGATATCTAAATATATTATAAAATGACATGACATGGAAAGACATGTAACAGGTACATATGTAACAGGATAGAAATATATATATATTTCTATGTCTTGTCTCAGAGATAGATGGAGAGGGGTTGGAGGAGGAGAGAAAGGATCCCAGGAGGCCAAAAGAAGGAATCAAATCCCCTGGAGTTAAGGTCACAGTGGTTGGAAGCTACCCAGTGGATGCTGGATACTGAGCTTGGGTCCCCTGGAAAAGCAGCAGCTCTCTCTAACTGGATAATCACGTGCTTAAGTCAAAATAATTTTATTTGTATAAACTTTCCATTTTAAAAAATACAAATACATTACAACTTTATTTGAATTCTTTTAAAAATAATCACAACTTTAAGGGCATCAATTAGACAGGCTATATAAAGCTCCACCCCAGTGCCTGACATAAAGGCTTACTAACTAGTCTTGCTTATTTACAATTTACTGCTATTACTGCTTGAAGGTTACTGATAAGTGGTAGAGTACGGCCTAGTATGATAGTGTCTGTGACGCCAAGGGGTCGGTAGCAAATGTCAGATTGGAACTTTGTTTTTTGATCGGAGGCACTGGCTGATCTAGTCCCAGACTGTAACTCACAGACCACTAGTTACACTAGTAACTACTTACCCTTGCTGCTTCAGATCTTGATGGGGTGACTAAAACACAGGGTCTATGATCAAATAAAACTTGACATCCTGGTTTGCACAACTATGGTTTCTCTGGCTTTGCTTTCAGCAGCTGGGGTCATCAGAGCAGTGCAGTCCCATAGTGCACTGTGGGCCTGCACCAGAGAATTCTGGAACAGAACACTTTGCATACTTCAGAATCTTTTCTCTTGGGTATCTCCAGGGACTTCCCTTCTAAGAAAGACTTTTTAAAAAATACTTTCTAGACCATACTACACACAGCAGACACCACGATACCCGTTTATTGGGGCTGATTAAGATGCGTCTATAGCCAGGCCTTTGTGGTGTCTAATGGAGAACACATTCTTGTTCTTTTGCTAGTCCGGCACAGATTCCAAGCCTAAACACTGGCTTCTCTTGTAAGAGAAGGCAAGAGACCTTCCCTGTCTGTGTCTGCACACAGGATACTTCTCTGGGTCAAAATTGATGAATGGATGGAAAATTTGATACATCTAGAGCTGGTTCCTGGCACTGAATAACCTAAAACCAAACAAGGGGCAGCCATGGAAAATGAGAGCAGACGAGAAAATAAAAGCCTTGAAGTCCGTGCTCCCGCTGATTGTTACCACACAGGCAAGGAGCCTGCTGGTCAGGCAACATGCACTGCCTTCTGCAATTGGATGGAAAACTATTTGTTATGCGTGCTTGGCTTGCACAAAGGAAAACTCAGTGAGACCAGAAGACCTCAGAACAAAGTATGTGATTCACTAGGTGTAAACTGTTAAATAACTAGCCACACATCACACTAAAGACCTCCTTTTGTTACCTTCTGCATCTAACCACTGCACTGTGTGTGTGAAGAACTGTTGTCTTGCTATTCTTCAGACTTTTGAAAATGCAGCTCGCTGTCAACCTCAGCCAGTGCCAGAGCAGATGCAGAAATGATTGATGTAAGAGCTGAATGAGACAGGCCCAAGGTGCCATATTCCTGCGGTTAGTATCTTGGATACCATCCTCCTCCCAGCACAAGTATGTTGCTCTGTAGAATAGGAAGACTCAGGAGCTAGAGATGCGGAAAGCTACCCCATGATTGAGATGAAGGAAATGGTTTCCAGTTGTAACACTGCAGGTTGCAGTGATTTTGCCTCTGTAGTCCAGACAGTCCAGGCCTTACAGCAAGATTTAGCTTTTTAAATTTGTTACACTGTGCTGGTGCAAGAGAGTTGTATGTATACAGCAAAAACCATACTCTGGATTTTGAGTTTCAGTCTTCACCTGGGCTAGCGATGATCAATAGAATATCGATATTCTCTTGTGCTACTTGGTGGAGTCAGAAAGCTGTAGTTCACAGCCAGGCATTTGATGGCAAGGACAGACTGCTGATACTGAGTTTAGATTCTGAGCTGAGCTATGAGGCTTGGCCAGTATATTAGATGAATTTCAACTTAGAGTGTTTCCAATTAAAAAATAAGAATTAAGCCAGACACTCATCTTTAATCCCAGTACTCAGGAGGCAAAGACAGGTGGATCTCTATGAGTCTGAGGCCAGCCTGGATTACAAAGTGAGTGCAGGACAGTCAAGGCTATTTATACAGAGAAACTCTGTCTCAAAAAAAAAAAAGAAAGAAAGAAAAAGAGGAGGAAGTATTAACCCAATCACAAGTCAAGGGGCAGGCACATGTGCAAATGAGCTTGGTCTAGATTTTTCTAGATCATAGGCTAACAGGTGGTTCTTACATCTAAAGAGCTGTGATACGACATCTCTGAGACATGTTCTCTTCTTGTGAAAGCCTTCTAGAAGAAAATTGTTCTTTGATGATCTCAAAACAGCTTTCTCATCTTAATCCTTAGGAATGTTGTTCTTACATGAACAGAAGCCCCTGTTACTACTTGAGCTTTTTAATGATTTATTTTGTTGTTGTTTTTTAATTATATGTATAAGTGAGTTGGGGCGGTATATGTGCACTTGAATGCAGGTTTCCATGGAGGTCAAAGAGGCCTTTAAGACTCCAGGAGCTGGAGTTATATTTGGTCATCATTTGTCATATCTGAGTCCTTAGAATCAAACTCAGGCCTACTACAAGAACAATACACACTCTTGCCGCCCAGCCTCTACAGCTCTATCATGCTTTTGTTATTGTTTTTCTTTGTTTGTTTTGTTTTCAGGATCCCATCAAGTAGCCCTGTGTGGCCTTGAACTCACGGAGATTTTACTGCCTCTGCTTCCCAAGGGCTGTGTTAAACGTGTGTTCCATCAAGACCAGCCTTTACTTGAACATCTATCATGAGGGTTTTCTTCTCAGTTACACAAAAAGCACATGGTTGATTCTGAGTTTTGGTTTTTTAAGCATGAAAGTGTTAAGCCCCACGTCTCCTGATCCTTGCTTCTGAGAGTCGGATAGAGAGAGAACACTGATGTCAAGGACACACAAGGGATACTAGACGTGTTCAGGAAACTTGGTTTTTATGATGCCAAAGTTGGTCATCTAATTAATAAAAGTGACAACATCTGGAACATGCCATTGCCTGTCCTATATTTTGTTAAAATTATTCATCTGTGCTATCTTGCTAGCCATGAAAATGACAGTGAAATATAGCTGTCCATTAACCGAAAGTGAAATGAACCGTAGTAATGATGCCTGAAGCTTCCTGCAGGGCTGGAGATTTTTAGATGTCATTAATAATAAATTATCAGCAATGCTTTGGACAGCTCATAGGTTTCTAAAATTTTCCATTATGAAATGATAATCCACTGAGTCTTGTATCACTGCCCTTAGCAATCTACTTAGATCCATTTTGTATGAAGAACACTGTTCCCAACACTGAACTCATTTCACAGATGGGAAAGTGAAGGTTCCTGCACTGAGTGATTTTGTCGATGAATCTGGGCATTGAAATCGAGGTCCCTGGTTCAGTTGCAGCTTTAAATCAAGGCCTCTGGCATATATGTCAGTATGAGAACATGTAGACGTGATTGGCTAATGAGAGATAGGGTTCTATTAGTCATGAACTCTAGCTCGCTTTATTTCCTCTATCAAAGTCTAGAAAAAAGCAACTACATAATAAGTTGTTAAAAGGAAGTCTCGGGCCACATGTCTCAATGGGTCATTTGGAGCCATGTGGAAGAAGAAGAAGAAATTTTCTCACAGCAAATAAAATAAATCCAAACCTGTAACAACGATCAAGCCTAAAACGCCAAAACTCCTGCAAGCTCAAGGGCTTCA
Source organism: Arvicanthis niloticus (assembly GCF_011762505.2). Taxonomy (NCBI): domain Eukaryota; kingdom Metazoa; phylum Chordata; class Mammalia; order Rodentia; family Muridae; genus Arvicanthis; species Arvicanthis niloticus. The sequence continues at coordinate 43,307,119 of NC_047660.1, forward strand.
AGCTCAGGTAGGAGCATGGACCAGGGGAGGGAGGGGAGGAGGGAAAGAGAAAGGAAGGGAGAGAGGGGGAGAGGGAAAAAGAGAGAGAATGAGAGAGAGACTTTCCTTCACAGGCTACCATTGTTAAAATACAGGCTCCCTTACCCCACTGTCTTCTCCTCCAGTGAAACCCCATAGAAATGAATCTGAAATACAAGCTGTGTGGTATTTAACAAAACACTTCCCTCCAGGTTTGGTTTCTTATAGATAATGGGAGGAGGGGGTTAGAGTAGGCCAAGCTCTTCAGTCACTGGCCTTCCAGAGAGCTGGAAGGCAGTTTAAGAGCCTCCCCACTTCAAAATGTGCTAAGTGTTTACACTGAGTAGTACTGGTATTGAGCAAAGTCATGAGTCACTGAGGCACTCGGTTCAGGCTGATGTATAGCTTTGACGTCTTACAAATTTCTAAAGCAACATCCTTCAAACCAATCCAAACAGTACAGAGGCCAGCACGGATAGCAAGTTCCTAACATGATCACATTCCCAGGAGGAAAGAGCTTGAGAAACCATCATAAGTTGTTTGTCTCTTATACCCTTGGAGAAGACTTGCTCCACATAGGTTCAACACCAGCAGAAAGCACAGAAAAGCCTGGAGCCCACAAGCTCAAATGGCCACGCCCAACCATACATATATAACGCTCAAGGATCCAGAAAGAAACTGAACTGAGAGGAGACGCTTATTCCTTCTCAGCCATCCTTGCTCCAGCTCCACCTCATTCCCACTGTTCTTCCACTCCCTGCCCTTGTGCCCACTTCGCCTCACTTGCGCTGCCTCCCTCTCCACCTCACTCCTGCTGTCCTTTCTCTCCTTGCCTCAACACTTGTTGCTCCCGCTGCCTCTGACTCTCACTCACCATTTTACACTGTGTGCCTTTTTTGTTTGTTTGTTTTTGTTTTTCGAGACAAGGTTTCTCTGTGTAGCCCTGGCTGTCCTGGACCTCACTCTGTAGACCAGGCTGGCCTCAAACTCAGAAATCCACCTGCCTCTGCCTCCCAGGTGCTGGGACTAAAGGCATGCACCACCACTGCCCAGCAACTGAGGAGCAGGGATCTTTTTTTTTCCTTTTCTTTTCTTTTCTTTTCTTTTTTTTTCTTTTCACTATACTTTATAGTAGTATTTCCACTTTACTCTATTTTTTAAGTCTTCCATGTTTTTTTTTCCTTGTACTGTCATCAAATTTTGGAGATGAAGTTTTCAGTTACTGGGTAATCTTTATTTATCTTTGTACATTTTCTTACTGTCCCTTTTTTTCTTCCTTCTTTCTTTCTAGTCTTGCTTTTTTTCTTTTTTCTTTTCTTTCCTTTTTTTTTTGGTCTATTATATTCAGAAGTTTCTGTACTTTAAAAAAGATTGATTTAATTTATGTATATGTGTAATTCTCATGCGCACACGTGCATGCATGTGTGTGTGTGTGTGTGTAGGTGCCTGTGGAATCCTGAAGGAGACAAAGTCTCCAGTGTTGAGGTTATAAAGCAGTTATGAGGCCACAACGGATGTGCTAAGCCTCTACAGTACTCATTCTTAACAGCTGAGCCATCTCTCCAGCCCCAAGATGCTTTTACATTTTATTGTGCTGCTTTCAATCTATTAAAAAAAAAACAGTTTATATTTTCACATTTTGCCACTCATCTTACATTTACCTAATTTTGTTTCTAAACTCTCTCATTGTGACATCATTTCCCTTCCCTGCATTCTCTTGCTGGCTCCCCCTCCTTCCTAACACTCTTCTCCACTCCTCTTCTCCTGTGTGCTTTCAATCGTATGCTCTTCCTTCTGCTTCACTTTTCCCTTCCTCCTTTACTCCTTTACCCTACTCAGTTGCCATTTCCGCATTTACTCTGAATAGATTGTGGCCTCACAGCACATTCTATGACGGCAGTTGTTGGTGTTGTTTTATTATTTTATTGGGTTTTTATACTTCTACTTCCCTTCCAACCTTTAGTCCACTCTAATCCCTTCCAACCAACCAAGACTAGTTAGGGAAGAAAGAAAGTTAGATGGGAAAGGGAGAGTAGGTCTCTTTAGACTGCTTCCTGCTGATTAGGGTTGTGGGGTTCCTTGGGCCTGGTCCAATCTTCAGAGTCAAGATATATGCAACTTCTTTTTTTGTCAAACTTCAATGACAGCAACCAGGAACAGCAGCCTCCTTCTCCTCTTTCTTCTCCTCCTTCTTCTCCTCCTTCTCCTTTTCTCCTTCTCCTTCTCCTTTTCTCCTCCTTCTCCCTTCTCCTTCCTTCTCCTTCTCCTTCTCCTTCTCCTTCTCCTTCTCCTTCTCCTTCTCCTTCTCCTTCTCCTTCTCCTTCTCCTTCTCCTTCTCCTTCTCCTCCTCCTACTCCTCCTCCTTCTTCAGAGCACCTCCTATCCCTCTCAGGACTCTGGCATTTATTCACTCTCCAGAGTCCCCAGAATTAAACTATCTGCAGTTGACAAAACTCACGCCCCTCCCAGAGCACAAAATCATTATAGTTAATGACTGTGGATAAACTGAAACATATCCCATACCTGGGATTAAAACAAAAACACAGTTATATAACATAACTGTTTCTTTTTTAAGAAACCAAACTTTTCATTACAATAACTGTCATTTTCTAGTTTATGATCACCAGTGATATATTAATAGGGATTATCTTGTTTGAAATGGAGTTTGTATGGTGCCGTGTTACTGCAACAGCATCCTTTGTCTCATCTCTGGGTCACAAGACTGAACACTGGATCCTCAAGAATAGGCTGCTGATAATATTTGCAAATAAAACTTGAATATGCACAAACCAGCATATTCACAAACTTCATCACAGAAACACAAGCATCGTGAAAAGACAAGGCAATTGGACTTTTCCAAAAGACTCCCCAACTATTGAATTCTCTTATATTGAAATAGACTAAAGTCTGAATGAAGATTTCAAAATTAAAATGATCACCAGCCACGATGATGACACAAGCAAGAGAATTAATTCAAATAAAGACTTAGAGACACAAGTCAACAACATAAAAATGTCAGCAAAATCGATAGAAAAAAGAAAAGCAATTCTAAAAAAAAAAAAAAAACAATAACATGAAAGAAAAATTCTGCAAGGAAATTGAGATTTGAAAGAAAAACAAAATAGAAAGTTTGGAAATGAAACACTCAAAAGAACCAAATAAATGTTTCCAACAGACTAGACCAAGCAGAAGAAAGAATATCATGGATGATCAGGATAAAATATTACATTCATTAAGTACTACATTAATATCAAACAACAAGAAGGAAAAAATAAGTAAGCATGATCGTGGTTTATAGTGGCTCGGAGATAAGATCAGATCAAACCTGAGGGTCTGTGAGATAAAAGAAGGATCTGGAATATAGACTTAAGACACCAAAGCAGGACATTTCCAACTAGAGAAAGAAATGGATATCCAGTCACAAGAGACATTTAGGATCCAGGACAGGTGACTAGAGAAGAACCTCTTCGTGACATGTTAGTCAGGATGTTAAAAGTATAAAGCTGTCAGGGAAGGGCACCAACACAACTAAAAAAGACAACATATCAGCATAAATCAGATCTCTGCAGCACCCTGGAAAGTCAGGAAAGCATGAAACAGTACACGTCCCTGAAAGTAAGTAACTGCCAACCAAAGCTGCCATATGCAGTAAAGCTATCCTGTAAAATTGATGGAGAAATAAGAACATGTCGAGATCATCACTAAGCACATTTCGTGACCATCAATTCCAACTCTGTGGAAGACACCTAATAAATACTGTACGCCATGTAGGAAGAGGGACAAATCCATGGAACCTTTAAAGTAGACCACATTCCAGGCCAAAAAACCCACAAGTCTTAACAAATACAAAAGAAGCAAAATAATTTGCTGTATCTTATATAGGATCATATTGAAAGAAAACTCAAAATCAACAACAAGACAAGTGACAGAAACACAAAGACTGGAAGGCAGCACAGTAAGAACAACAAGGGAGCCATTGGTGAAATCATGAAAGAAACTCAAAAGTTCCTAGAACCAAATGAAAACAGAAGCACAATTTACAAGAGCCCTTGGGATAATGCCAAGGTAGTGATTGTTAAGAGACAAGTTTACAGTCCTGAGTGCAAACACACACACACACACACACACAAACACACACGACACACAGGACACATGGGGGAGGGAAATGAGAGAGAGAGAGAGAGAGAGAGAGAGAGAGAGAGAGAGAGAGAGAGAGATTGGTTAAGGTTTTAGAAAAATGAAGAGGAGCCAACCTCAAAGCAGCAGATGAAAAGAAGCAACAGAGAGATGGCTCTGTGGTTCAGAGCCCTGGCTGCTTTTCCTGACAACCCAGGCTCAGTTTTCCGTATCAATGACAAAGCCAGGCAGTGGTAGCGCACACCTTTAATCCCAGCACTTGGGAGGCAGAGACAGGTGGATTTCTGAGTTCGAGGCCAGCCTGGTCTACAGAGTGAGTTCCAGGACAGCCAGGGCTATACAGAGAGACCCTGTCTCAAAAAAACAAAACAAAACAAAATCAATATCCATAACAGCTCACAAGCAACTGTAACTATAGTTATAGGAGCTCCTTCTTCTAGCCTCCATGGTCACCAGGTATTCAAGTGGTACACAAACATAGATGCAAGTAAAACACCTATGGACATAAAATTAATCTTAAAAGATAAGGGCAGAAATGATCAAAATAGAGACTAAACAGGCATGTATAGCATCTGTCAAACAAAAGGTTTTTTTCTTTAGAAGAAACCAACAAGACTGAAAAACCTCTAGCCAGTTGAATAAAATAGGAGATAAAAGGGGGATGCTACAATAGATTCTAATGACATTTAGAGCATTTTAAAAGAATGCTTTAAAAACATTAAAAGAACCTAGATTCCTAGACACATTCACCTATCAAAACTAAGCCAAAAAAAAAAAATACACTAGAAACTTGAACGGATCCATGACAACCCCACTCAAGATTCTATTCCAGCTTCTCTTTTCTTCCATTCTCCGAAGATAGATCTGTAGGTCCACTCACATTAATCATTTGAGACAGTCTTAGTTTGCTCTTTTGTAAACATAAGTTACAGTGTGTAAAATTGCTTAACTCAAAGCGATATGGATTTAACACAATAACCTTACACTCTTCATCCAAATCTTACACTGTAGCCAAATCAAATTCTAATCAGACCTCAACACCTGTAAGTCAATTTTCTTAAGTTAAATCTTGACAGCGTAGCAGACAGAAAGGGGAGGCAGTGTGTCCAGAGGTGGGGGCCTCGAGATCATTGGTCTGTAGCGCTAGAAATAGAGAAATAGCCATGAACATTATTTTCCCCCTGGGTGTGAATAGCCATTTCGCAGGCTGTCACTGACACTGTGTTTTAAGGTCCCTGCCAACAGAGTTTCAACCACCCTGGGGCAGGCAAATGGCATCACAGGTCCTGAAGCCCTAACAGGATTTTTTTTTTCTCTTTTAAAGACTGGATTGGCCTTTCTTTCCGTGAGACACCCAATTTATATCCCTGGCAGCTTCAGCTTTCAATGAAAGAAGTTTCCTTCGTTAGCATGTCTCTGAAACAAGCTGTGTATTTGGAGGCAATTTTCCTGGACTTGGCTGCCCGTTTGTTTGCAGCGTGGTCCAGAAAAGTAATCCTGCCACCTCAGATGGCCTCTGAAAACCTGAGCCAGGAAAGTTCCTGACACGTTTGGACTCTGGCTGGGATCAGTGTCCAGCTTCCTGCAAACACTCCCAGGGATGTCAACACATTTTTCCATCTTCTCTCCTGTTTGCATTACACCCTGGGGGGACTTGGTTTAGGCAAGCATCAATATTTTGATGTGATGACATGATGAACGTCCACCGTCAGCGCTTACAGTTGCAATAATGAGATCCTAGGGCACAGAGGGTAAAAGAGGCAGAAGAAACAAGCCAAAGGCTAGGAAGAGAAGATGTCCTACTTACTCTCTCACAGAAAAAAAGACAGCTTGGCGTGCTTGCAAATTAAGCGTTTGTTTTCCTCCCAAGTGTGGTCTGTTTCCTGTGTTAGAGCCCAATGTACAGAGAAGGAACTGGAGGGGCATCCTTGGTGACTCTTGCATTCAGTCACATGTAGACTTCACCGAGTTCCAATGATTTAATGTCTGCTACGTGTCTTCATACTTGGAATACATCTTAAATGTGAACTTAATCCATTCTGGCACGGCCACACTGCCCTTCATCTCTCGACATCAGTAAACACTTCTGGCCTATTGCATTAGTTACTTGTCTTGTTGCCGTGACAAACTATCTGCAAAAAAAGTAACTTAGAGAAGGCTTTATTTTGAGTTCTTGGTTCTGAGTGTACTCTCCGTCACTGTGTTGGAGGCATGGCAGCAGAAGAAACAGGAAGCCGTTCATATTGTATCCACGGTCAGGAAACGGAGAGCAATGAGTGCCCGGCTCGCTTTTGTCTGTATTTTAACCAGAGACCCCAGGACATGGAACAGTATCGTCCACATTTACAGCAGATCTTCTCATTTCAAGGTCATCTTGATACATGCCCAAGAATTGTTCCCATGGTGATTCTAAATTCCACCAAATTGACAATCAAGATTAACCACCACTGCAACTATTGTATGTATTATCAGTTGCTGTGATAAAACACCGGAGAAAGTAGAAAAGACTTATGGGGGAGGTGGGGGGGGGGAGGAGACTCATTGTGTCAGAGTACGGTTGCCCAGCCTGGTTGTTTCACATTTGCAGCAAGGCAATAGATCTCTACAAAATACGTGGCATAAGAAAGTCACTTACATCATGATGGCTAGAAAGCAAGAGAAGACAGGCTCCCAATGTTTCCTTTAAGGGCACACTTCAATGACCTAGCAGCCTCAAACTAGGTCCTACCTCCCATCAGCCTGGTGGATGAAAGGTCTTCAGCACACAACCTTTGGAAGGCATTTCAGATCCACTCCTGGTGGTTGTTTGTCTTTCTCTCTATTTGACTCTGACATTCTGTATACATTCCCATGCTACCATGAGAAAAAAAAATCTCTAGCATGTATCCAGGAATATAAGCCTGCATTATTACTTTTTGCTGGTTTTCCATTGCTTTCTGAACAAAGTCCAAGATCTCAAACACAGCTTACACAATCTAAACTTGCTCAGTTCTTCAGCTTTTGTGAGCTACTTTCTTCTCAACACTACACATCCATCCCTTGGGCCCCTTTCAGTTCTCCAATCGTATGTTCTTTCATACCATGGCACCTGCGTCAGTGTTGTGACTACCAGTGACCCAGTGTCCATTGTCCATACATCCCCTTCTCCTCCCCTAATTAACGTCAAGCATCCTTTACAGACGAGAATATGCATCCTCTTCTCAGGAAAGTCTCTCCTGGCTCCCTAAGCCTAGGTCATGTTGTTTGTCACAAGGCTGTTTTCTTTTTCTTTAGAAACAGTTAATTTGTCACTTATCTCTTTTCATGTGCTTAATTAGTACTTGTGCCTGTTAACAATTGCAGTATAGCCAAAGACCTTGTTGACGTTACTACCATTACATTTTTTGTTTGCTGACTACCTATTTCTGTGATAAATATTTCCACTTAAATTGGATGTCTATTAGTTTCTCCTACAATTATATATATAGTATATACAAATGTGTTAGTATATATTAAATATATAATATATAGAATAACGTATTTGTATTTGTATGTATTATATACATATACAAATGTATCAGTATATTATATACTAATTATATAATATATACAATATATACAATAACATATATATAACATATCAAATTTTTATATAGTTGTATATATAATACATTACATATTATTGTACATATAATATATAATACAATTTTCATAAGTTTACATCATCAAACAATACAAATATAAGACAATTTGTCATCTTGGACCTTTTAGTACTTTGGTGTTGGTGTAGACATGGCTACTTTCCTTTGGTTGAGACACATGTGGTCTTTCACTTTCGCTCTTTCTGTATTCTTGTTTATAAGATAGTTCTCTTATGAGCATTGCTTTCTTTGCAGGCATTGTGTAGTATTGTTGCATCTTATAATCTTAAGCCCAATAATTGTAAATTTTAAAAAGTGTTTTACACATAATAAAATTGCTAAAATGGGTGGTATTAGCGCATTTTTTCTTACCTGTTATATTAATCAATTTCATAATTTTTTGGTGATCTAGATAGTCACTGTGCATCTTGGACTTATTACAGTATAAGTTATAACTTTTGTCAATTCTGGTGTAACAAAAGGTCCCTTGAGCATCTTGACTTTATTAACCTTCTTTCTGACTTCACACCATCATCATCATTCATTTTAATTCTATGTCTATAAAATCCAGATTCATATTGATTTAACCATCAATAGTAATTTAGATGGACTTACACAGTAATCCCTTCTCTGATGCCCATTGTTTCCACATTTATTTTAACTCTTATTTGCCATCATTTTCCTTCTGCCTGGAGATCTTCTGGGTGAGTTTCACTTAATGCATGCTGATTTCAGATTCTTTCAGAAAACAGGACCATTTAAGGTTCTGGTGATTTAAGAAGCATGGTGAAGAATGGGACGGCCTAACTGTGCCATGGCTATGTGATTAAGATAGTCCAGACTATGAGAATGCTATATATCAATTAGCCAAAGATCTTCAACATATAAGATCTAAGGATAAGATGAACAGAGAACACTGCAGTACATTGAAAGGGACTCATAGCGTACCATGTGTTCATAGCATGTCAACATGTTTTCAATAGACTAGACTATGGAGCCTAGAGAGATGTGTGTGGTAGGGGAAGGAAGGGGTCCTGGAGGCTAAGAGAAAGAAAAACAGGAAACAGTCATGTGGGCTAGTCCATGTCCATGACTATATAGTGTGCAGGCCTTATGTGAACTTGGGAATTGATCCTCTCTCTCCTAGGCCCTTCCTTTCCCTATTCATTGAAGCCATTATTGTCTAGATATATTAAAACACGCAATCAGAATCTATGTAGCCACACACAGGAGACAAAGACTCCAAAACTGTATAAAAGCCTCAACTTTGTGACATCTGGAGAGCTCTAGAGTTCAAATACTAATATGTTAGAGGCCTACTACTGGATAGTACCAAAATCTACTTTCTTGTCAAAGTAGCCTTGGGGTCCTAGAAAGCTTGTCATATTTTGAGTAACAAAACTATAAATACAAGAAAGAGATTACAGTCAATGCACCTAAAATGGTGAAGGTTGCCTGTAGGAAGGGGAAATGCCATATGATCAAGGTGGCATGCAAGGAAAGGCTTCTGAGCAGCTGAAAACACTGGTTCTCGTTGCTAGTTTTGCTGTGTTTGTCTTAAAACAGAAGTTCTTAACCTGTAGGTCATGGACCCTTTGGAAGTAGACAGGTCTTTTCATGGGGGCCACCAAAGATTATCTTCTTACCAGATAGTTACATTAGGATTCATAACAGTAGCAAAATTATAGATATAAAGTAGCAACAAAAATAATTTATGGTTGAGGGGTCACCACAACATGAGGGACAGTTAGTAAGGGGTCACAGCATTAGGAAGGTTGAGAACCACTGTCTGAAAATAATGTAACTGCATATTTTGGTTTTTTGTTGTTGTGGTTTTATTAAATATTTTATTTATTTACATTTCAGATGTCATCCCCTTTCCCCATTTCCCCTCCCTAAAACCCCCATCCCATCCCCCCTCCTCCTTTTTTGCTTTTATACCATTTTGATTACATGCATGTATTAAGGTCAGTTCTAGGTTGAGGAACTAGCAATACAGTAGATGCAAATAGTCAAGGAACAAGCAAGACAATAAATGCAAATAGCCAAAGAACAAGCAAGGCAATAAACAAACTTCGGTGAACACTCCCATGAACACTGTTTCTAAGGACTTATCAGGATGACCAAAATATCTGAGCCTACTTCCCTGTCCTAGCCCAAAGTCATTTTCATGCCTGAAGCCTACTTCCTTGTTCTAGCCTAAAATTTAAATTCCTGTCCGAAATTACTTCTTTATTTTAGCCTAATATTCAGATTCCTGCCTGAAGCCTACTTCCTTGTCCTTGGCCCATGTCAGATTCTTTGCCAAGCAGACCCAAAAGCTCTCACTCTCCCCCTTTTTTATTTAATAAACAAGAGTGAGACTGTCTTAGGTCGTTTCAACAAGAATTTCTTCCTTACCCTGTTTCTGTGTTTTATTTCACACACAAATTGGAAAATATTACTATATAATAGTAAATATTATAGTCCCAGTTTGGCAGGGATATCTTTATTTTAGAATGTCGTATTATCATCTTCAATGTCCATAACTTTTCTAAGGGCTCTGATGTAGGTTCTTTGAGTCTGTGCAGAGGAATGCGTTTCTCGCCTAGTCACTCTTAACAATGCCTTTCTTTGTGTTATGCTTCAGTGGGAACAGGCTCTTGCTACAACTACCCATGCTGGTCTCCAGTTCTTGATTCTCCTCCTTGGCCTTATCAATGGGAATGCAGGCCTGTGCCACAAGACCTGGTGCATTCTCTCTCTCTCTCTCTCTCTCTCTCTCTCTCTCTCTCTCTCTCTTGTTTTCAATAATTTCTTGTCATTGACTTACAGGACATCCATAGATGCAACTCAGTATCTTTTATCAGTTTTAGAAAATTCTCTACCAATATTGTTTCAGTCCATTTATTTTTCTTCTTCCTTATGAACTGTGTATATGACATTAACATTTATTGTACTATAGAGATAATTATTGTACAACAAAGACACTTTGTTTGAATGTATATGTTCAAAATGTTCCAAGCATCCTATCCTCTCCTTTCTATCTGATTTTCCTTCTGTCACTGAGTCTGGGTATTTCTGTTGACCTCTATTTTGCTTTATTATTTTTCTTCTCAGCTTTGTGCAACCTCCAACTTCTAATTCATTTATTGAGTTTTAACTTTCATTTGTTTTATGCATTAGTTCTGTAATTCCTTTCTTATACTTTTATGGATTTCAGTTTTCCTCTGAAATCCTCTATCTTGTTATCAATATTGATATATTTAACAAGTACTTAAAATTGGTGTCTGGTAACTCCAATATGCACATTACTTTAGTCAACATTCTATTGCTCTGAAGAGATACCGCGTGACCACAACAACTCTGATGAAAGAAAGCATTTAATTGGGCTGACTTACAATTCATCAGTTTAATCCATTGTCATCATGGTAGGGAGTGTGGTAGCATGCAGGTAGACATGGTGCTGAAGAAGAAACATCGAATTCCACATCTGGATCTGCAGCAGTAAGAGAGCGAGAGAGACTAGGACTAGCTTGGGCTTTTGAAACCCCAAAGCCCACCTCCAATGACACACTTCCTCCAACAAGGCCACACCTCCTAATTCCTCCCAACTAGCGCCAATCCCTGGTGACTAAGCATTCAAACATATGAGGCTGGGGGGGGGGGCATTCTTACTCTAACTACCACACACATGTTATCTGTATCTGCTATGGGCCTGTTTCTATTGTCTTAAAAGGATTCTTGGCCATTTGACAGATTAGGTACCATCTACCTTGTGATAGATCATTACTTTTTTCTCACCAAACATTGGGTCTTATTCTATGAAATGTTAGAGATGGTATGTGGCTCTGAATAATGAATAATGTAATTAATATAAAAGGCAACATTGGGCAGCTAAGCTAGGCTAACCACCCTAATCCAACTGAGCCTGAGACCTTCTAAGCTTTTAGGAGTGCTGATTCACACCCTATCTGCCGTTGCATAGTGTTACCCTCTTAGCAGTTAATTTGGAAGCAGAGGATTATTTCTCAGTGTTCCTTCCTCTTGTCACTCAATGGATTCCAACTGGGTCCCATGAAGGTTGGAAATTTTCTCCTTCCAAGATGGGCTTCAAGCACAAATGCTTCAAGAGAAAAATAGAGGTACATTTTTACCTTAACCCTCTATATTGACCTCCTCTCTAGAATTTTGTCTACTGATGCCCTTGTGGCCCAGTAGCTTCTGTGTCACTTCAAAAGGACTTATGTAAAATGCATTTTCTACTTTTCCTAAGTGTTCTTGTTGGAAGAGTGTCATGTGAATCAACTGATCACAGTTGCACAGAAATGTTTCGTTGACTAGGTGCTATTATTTATTTCGTGTTCCTGCTATTTTCTCACAGCACTCATAGAAATGGCACCTATAGAAATCTCCAGTTATTAAAATGTTTATATTTCTTTGTTTGGCATCTATCTTTCTTAGATTACAAGCCCAACAAGCTGCAGAGGTCTGTTTCGCTCACCAGTGAGTCCTCCATATTTAACCCATATTACATACCCGGTAAGGAATCCTAACGGATGAACACAGGCTCTTTTGTCTATGCTTATTATTTCCTGTACAATCTCATCCTTGTCATAACCATATGCGAGAGGTGTGAGTCATCCCATTTTAGAGAAGAAAAGTGGAGAAAGCCTTGGGTGAGTAACCCCAAGGACTCCACATACCCAGTGCTTTGTAAAGCTTCTCCTAGCCATCTAGACTTTACGCTTTTGCAAACTGCACGTGCAACCAGTAATTAAAGTTCCCTCTAGTCCCTTCTGTTCCTTTTCCTCTTTTTTATATTCCATTTCTGGTTCTTTGAAGCTTGTGATGTCATAGTATTTCATTAAGGAGTGAAGTGGAAAGTCAAAGACCATGGGGCATGTTAGTCAGGCAGAGACGTCTAAGCTCCAACGCACCGAGCAGGGGGAAAGCCTTCCTCTCCCCTTGCTCACAAGGACTGCTTTGCCTTGGCCCCTGGGCTCATCCATTAAATATTTTCCATTTATTTTTATTTACATCTTACATTTCAGAACATTTGTAGCTGCAAGTACAGGAAAGTACAGGGTTTCCCATGTGGCCATGTTTGTCACTATGGATGAATCCACATTGTCCCAGTCATTTTTGTCCCCTTGTGGGGAACCATCTGGAATGTGTGTTTACCTGGTTCTGACTCCTTTGTTTTGGAAGTCTCTTTTGGCCTGCAGTTCAAGCAAAAAGCCTTTGCTTCTTGCTCAGCATTGATTCTGGTCTTAACCAGCTTCCATAATTCACTAACCTCTGAACTTTGACCAGTCTGGCACATTTCAGTGTTTGCATGCTCACATCTGGGTAATTAACTTTAGTACCGCATTGGAAAGGGAAACGAGGACACGTCTCTGTCTTTGGATGTGTAAATGCTCGCATTGTCACGTTGCATCTGAAGTCTTTGGGATGCCGCTCACACGAAGTGTGCTTCCCTCCTGACCACCCAGCCAAGGTCTGGCCTGCAGCCACCGCATCTGTGAAGCCTGTCCTAACAAGTACCATCCTGAAACATTTTTTCCTATTTGGCACCATATCTGGCTTCAGACTGGCATCTCAGAGAAAGCCATTAACCCTCACTGAGCTTCAGTTCCCTCATTTGCAAGTAAGGACGCAAACACTTCTAGAGAGGCTTTGTAGATACATGTAAATATGTCCAAATATGGCCACGAGAGACACAATAGATTTATATTCAATGACAATGGACCCTCCCTCCTTGCCTACTCAGCAAAGGGTGTTTGGAGGATAGATGTGCATATAGTGTAAGAGATTAAACTATTTAAAAATGGGCATGGATTATAGCAGAGGAAATTATCTCAGGGGTAGCAAGTCCTTCTCGGGCTTGTGAAGAAACAGCAAAAACGTTGCTAGAACAGGTCAGCTGGAAGGATGGAAAACTTTAGCAAAAAGTGAAAAAAAATGGAGTGCTGCCTCTCCAGGGGCTATTCCCATCTCTGTCACTTGTGGATATAGGAAACTAGAACACAAGATGTTTGCTTAGCAACAGGCAGGTGCATATCTAAGCTTCCAGCCACCGTAGAACGAGACGGGTGGGCTGCATTTGGACAGACATCAAGGGAGGGGTAAGAGAATGGGTCTTGAGAGAGCGGGTGCAGAGGGAGTCATAACTCTGAGCACAAAGTAAAGGCTTCTCAGGGCTATCAAGAGTGGACGATGAGACGCTACGTAATTCTGTCTGGAAATCGAGGAGCAGGCTGATAGCAAGGCGCATCGACTATCTGGACTGTGGAATGCATCTTGTCGCAAGTGGGGAGCTAATAAAGAACTTTGAGCTGGCACATCACCTGATGGCTGAGCTACTTGGGCAGCACAGACCACAGGGAAAGAGGCTGGAGGGTAAAGAGTAAGTCCAGCACTGTCATAGTTGCCCTGGTGTGAGCAGGATAGGCCCCAATGCTAGTTGCAGAATGGGGCAGAAGGATCTGTATTCAGATATGTCTGTGACTTCTCCTCCTGAGTTCTTTCCTAATACTATTCATGGCAGACTATCGGTGTTTAAATGTATTTTTTCTTAAACCCAATAAGTGCTTTAAAAACCCCGCTTAAAAGTGACAGAGGATAATAAAATTAGATTGATTCTGAAGGATTTTTTTTTTGAGAACCACTGTAAGGCATTTAACTGAAACACTTCTCCACCCCATACCATCAAAGAGGGATCTTTACTAAGGATATAAGGGAACACCAAAACTGGAGCTGTTTCACTCAGCAAACAGAGCATAGTTGTGATGGTGGGTGTGACTCGTCTTGTACAGTATACACGCTCAGCATGGGCAGAAAGAGGAACACTTCTTAAAATGTTTTTCCAGAAATGGGTTAGGGGACTGCATCAGTGAGGGATAGCATGGGTGAGGGAATGGAGTTGAGTTTTATGTTAAGGACATGAGCTCTGCCAGGAAAGGAGGGGACAGAGATAAGAGCTGGGAGCCCTGTATCTGTCACTTCTGCTCACGGAGATGAACTCAACTCTAGCCTCTTTAAGCACAAGTCATATACGCTAAAGAGAGATGTGCCCATACATTTCTAACTAAAGGGCTTTGGGAGGGCTGTGCTGGGATGCTTCAGGTGGAGGAAGGGACCTTTGGTGGTTTATATGACCTTACATTAAAAGGTCATTGGTCCCCAACATGACTACACTTAGGGGTGCAGTTGTGGGGAAGGAAAACAGATAATGAAGGTTCGGACTTCATCAGTGACAGGACTCATGATGTGATGGTAACATGAGCAGGTAGGGAGTTAATACCCTGAGACTCCACCTCCACCCCACAGATCCACTGGAATGGAGGGAGGAGAACTGACAAGACCCCGGACCTTTTGATGATGCCTGCTGACTAACAGAGCGGATCTCTAGTGGGATGAAGCAGGTACTACCTTCCATATCCTATGTGATGGCTTCCCTTTGTGATCTCAGTGAGTATCTAGTGAACCAGCTCACAACCCCACCAACCAGTCCTCATTGTAGGAAGACAGTGTTCTTTAAACCCTTGGCAAAGCCTATCTCAAAATCTTTGCAAAAACTGACTCGGAGTGGTGATGAAATTAAGGAGAGAAGAAATGTTGCTTGTTAGGTGAGTAGAAGCTGATTTTCACAGTTCTGGGAACATATGGAAAGATGGGGGAGAACCTCCAAATTAAGAAGCTTGCACTGTGGGCCATGCTAATCATTCATTCATTCATTTATTCACTGATTCATTTATTCCCTGGGTTTCTAAACTTCACAGAAACTGAGAAGCAAGCAAGGTTGTCACCATGGCTCCCCAACTGGTGTCATGATGGAGAACTGATTTTGTGGGCAAGCTGCTGAAGTGAAGTGGAGAGAGATGGAGCAGTCCCCAGTGGTGGGTTTACACTGGCTCACCCTGTGGTTCCCCCAGCCAGTGCTGAGGCTCATGGCAGACATTTCTGAGAAAGATGGTGGAGGGCCTCATTTCCTAACTGGCCTATGTGGCTGACAAGTTTTGACAGTGGGGTCTTTCAGTGAAATGCCAGTTTTTCAGGA
The DNA here is from genome assembly GCF_011762505.2 of Arvicanthis niloticus. Lineage (NCBI taxonomy): Eukaryota > Metazoa > Chordata > Mammalia > Rodentia > Muridae > Arvicanthis > Arvicanthis niloticus. The sequence continues at coordinate 43,322,935 of NC_047660.1, forward strand.
GGGCCAGAAGCTCTGCAGCTTTTGCTGAAGTTTATTCTGGAGTAAGCCTTCTGCTTATAGTACCTCACCTAATCACTACTAGCAAAGCTTCAGGGAAGATTTCAGTGCTGTTACACACACACACACACACACACACACACACACACACTGAGGCTCAGACATCTGCTATGTGGTAGTTGGTGCAACGGTGGAAACACAGCTGTCTGCTCCAGAACCTGTTTGTTTGCCTTGTCACGATAGTTAATGCTACATGTAATGCTTGCCCAGGGGGAAAGGACACCTTTATGAGCACTTTGTGCTCTGTTGCCCTCATCTGACTCCTCTCATTTTTTTTGGTTCTGACACCACTTGCCTCCCACCCTGCAGCTGCCTCTTTCTGGCTCATGCCTTCTTGGGAAAACTTGGCAGGCCTCTGGAATTGGATGTTTCTGCTGAGGCGAAAATATCCGAGTTGGGAACTTGGTTCACGCAGATTGAGCCCTTTGTCCTGAATGTCCAGAAGGAAGTCCAAGTCTCTGAAGAGGTACTGGGGTTCAGCCAGGGTGACCTTTTGTCAGGGAACACCCCTTTATGGGTGCAAGGGACAGACAGACTGCCTGCTGCTCCTAGACTGAAGCTGTTCGGTTGTTAAAAAAAAAAAAATACAAAACACTCTCTACCCCTGCAACTCCTAAATCTCAAGTTAGAAATGGCCCTTTCAGAAAAGCTGCCCTCCAGGTCCTGGTAGCCTCAGGCCTCTGCCTGGGTCCCTATGACACACATTTTTCTTCTTCAGTATGCTTACCCTTTAGGCTACTTCCCTACACTAACTTGTGAACTTCCAGGAGAGGAACAACTTGAAGAATCTCTGGTACTGTAAGCTTAAAAGGTTACTTAATTTGATGATGTGTATTAGCATTTTGCATGCATGTGTGTACACAGTCTTCATGCCTGGTGCCCACTAAGGTCAGAAGAGAATACTGGAGCCCCTGAAACTGGAGTTACAGATGGTTATGAAGCATCACGTGGGTGTTGGGAGCCAAACCCAGGTCTTTTGCAAGAACAGCTAGTGCTTTTTAGCACCAAGTCCCCTCTCCAGCCCCCATGATGCTATAAACTTTTAATAAGAGTTGAATATATAAATGAATGGATATGGCCAGTCTAGTTTTTGTTGAGTTTAAAATAGTTTCCATCTGGAGCACAGAGAGAGGATCAGGCACCTCCCATCCCAGTTTCTAGAATGTTCCCACAACTACTCAGGCCTCAAAGATGAATCTCTTCATAACTAGTTGCAGCAATGATACCAGAAAACAGCTTGGGAAAGACATCTTTTTCTTTGAAGGGGGAAACTTTCGAGTCAGTCGCCTCCTAGATCTGTGCCCATATTTCAGGCTAAGAGCTGGTGGGTTGCAGCAGGGAGGAAGGAATCACATTCAATAACATTTATTTTGGGCAGTTGTGTTTAAGGATGTACTCTGTTGGTGAACCAAGACTCAGGACACTTGCTCACATTCCATGATGTGCATACTTGTGTGATCTTGAGTTCTTTCAGAAGTACGGTTTAGAGGTAGCCTGAGAAACCTGTGTGAGCTCTGGGCAGACACAACACAGATGAGAAACACTGAAGACAGAAATCCATCTCCCTACAGCAGTACGACAATGCAGAGGGTAATGGAGTGTGCATGGAGCTGCCTTCCCCCATGCCCCGCTGAGCTTTCAGCCAAACATCTGGTCTGTGCCATCCCTGGGGTCACGCTGAGTCAGGAGCTACTGTAACTATCAACATGGTACTCTCACACTTGGGTATCATCTTTCAGGAACTCTATTGTGCAGGTCACCTCCACACTACATACAACACTATTTGGGGTTGTGATGAAACTTCCTGCTCACAGCTCCCAGGTCCCCATGAAGTGCCACTACCCTGGGTTCCCCTTCTTGTGAGATCTTCTGTGAGATCACTGGGGAATACACTATGCGGTATGTGAAGCAGCTTAGAGCTGGGACTGGTGGCTGCCCAGGCTGAAGGCTGAGGTCCTTGCTTCTGCTTGTACATGGGTTCTTTTTGGCCCCATGTTTTATATGGCCCCATTCTCCTCACTTAAGCAAAGGAGAAGACCTTGCAGGCTGATGTAGGGATGAAAGCTATGGTTATCCACCCAAGCTGTACATCAGACTTATCCTAGGAGTCCTAAAAGACTCATTCCCGGGCCCCACCCAGGAATCAATTACTTCAGAGTCTTGAAGAGTGAGTCTAGTCTAAATCTTAGGCTAGAACAAAGAAGTAGACTTCAGGCATGAAAATGACTTTGGGCTAGGAGAGGAAAGTACGGTCAGATATTTTGGTCATCCTGATAAGCCCTTAGAAACAATCATCACGGGAGTGATCACGGGACTTTGTTTATTGCCTTGCTTGTTCTCTGACTATTTGTGTTTATTGTCTTGCTTGTTCCTTGACTATTTGCATTTATTGTATTGCTAGTTCCTCGACGTAGAGCTGACCTTAATACTTGCATGTAATTAAAATGGTATAAAAGCAGATTGGGGAAAAATAAACTCACCTCAGCCTCAGAACTGGCTGGGGTCATGCTACAATGTTGTCTAATTGTCTTTTTGTTTTTAATCCTCACTCCTGCCCTGGAGAACCTGTTGACTGACTGAGCTGGCCCGGTCACCCAAACTGCATATCACAGCACATGCAAGTGATGGCAGCAGCCTGGCAGCTGCTCAGTGGAATGGTGTAGAGAGTGACTGGCAACAGCCACCGTTGAGGACTCCAGTTCCTTCCATGAGAGTCTGTACTCCCTCACGTCCTTGGGGCATGACCTCTTACGGACACACATCATGCAACCTGGGTCTGTGCCAATGAAAACACTTCCAGTTGAAGCCCAGTGTCTTCATTTCCAGTACTGTGGGCCTCCTGGGAGGCAGCTGTCAGCTCTTGCATCCCAAGTTACCTTTGCTCTACAGTAAACAGATGAGTCAGAGCTGGTCCCAGCAGGTCAGCTAACAGGCTGTCCTGAGCAATTGTGTCTGGTGGCTTAGGCCGTAGAGACAATGCCCTTTGTGCCAATGAGAGAGTCATAAAGTTGAGCAAATTACTCTTTATAGCTGTCTTAGTTTGCTTATGTCTTGATAACAGGGACTGGGTTGTGCTGTGCAATGAGTTTAACTAAGGTCAAAGGAGAGTGAAGAGCCCTTCAGTATCCCAGGCAACGAGCGGTAATTAGAGCAACAGACAGCTCTACTTCAAGTGGCCATGCCCTTCTTTCTCCAAACTGTGCTTTGAATGCTGACAGCAGGAGGAGCCACTGGAGGGTAGCCCTTCTATGTATCATGTTGTTGGAGACTCCCAGGCAGGGATTTACACATCTCTCAAATCTATACACGTCTCACCTCCAAAACTCCCAAAGATGGACCAGAATCATTAGATGACAGCAGTTGAATACCCAGTGGCCACCACCTACTACCAAGATCCATCCAAAGTAGTTGAAATGATCTGCCTAACGTCACATCAGGTCACTTCACTGCCTGACTTAAAACCCTTTAGTAACTGTCTTTCGCCCTTTAATATGGTCTCCAAGCCTGTGTTTGAGCTAGCAGCTTCTATCCTTCCAACTCATCTTGCTGCTACACACAGATAGATGGGATACCCCTCTCCCCTCAGCTCCAGGCTTCTGGGGATACTGTTGTCCCACAAGCCTAAGGTACCATTCTCGAGTGTAGTGTAGCTGACAGAAGCCTTTAGTTTTCAGCTTTCATGTCTCTTCCTCTGGGAAGAGACCCTCTACCCTCCAGCTCCAGACTCCCAAGTCCCACAAGCTGAGAGCCTCTGAACCTTCTGCTTCTCCTTCAATGTTCCTCTCTGTGACTCAGCAGGCTTTAAGATCTATTATGGAGGGAGCTCACCCATAGCCCATGAATCAATATGCTTTGCACTGAGGTGGCAAACACATTTCAAAAGAACCCAGAATTATGTATCAAAGCCAAGATCAAAGCAACATTTCTAGCCAAGGAGAAGACTATTAGCCAGGAAAGAGCAGATCTTGTACCACTTCACGCAGAAATAGAGAGCCAAACAGTTATCTGTAGAAAGTCCAGCATAATTGGTCATACCTGTAAGGTATGAAATGTATTGTTATATATTTTGTCAATATGAAATGCACATGTCACTGGTAACTCTTTTTTTTAAAAAAAGGCTGTTCTATTGAAGAGGTTAATAATTCAGAAGGAGCATAATAGTTGATAATTCTGGAGCATCTGTGGCATCGACAGCCACAGCAACCCTGCAGGGTTCATACTGTTAGCACCCCTGTTTTGTGGATAAGGGAACCTAACGGTTTAGGAAATAAATAAAAGAATTCCAGGCTCAGAAAGTACATCCCTCAGATGTGCAGTAGGCTGTGCCCTCTGGAGAGGTGAGGCCACAGCTCATGCCTCACCACAGCAGGGTGGAACTCGATCTCTCTTGCTTCCACCAATTATTTCTGAAGAGATTATTAAGTCATCGGTGATAAACTAATTGTGGCTGGGAGCAAGCGCGAAGGTTTTTCTTTACAGACGGTGCACTGTTCAGCTTCCTACCCTCCCCAACTCAGAACTGTATTGTTCTGGAACAGCTCTGTGGTTGGGGTTGATATCAGTTGCACAGCTGCGTGTTCTCTTAGCCAGTGGATCCAGGATGCCAACCATGTCTGCCTGCTTCCACACCAGTCTCCTGGCCAGGGACAGCTATAAAAGTATTCTTAATCTATCTTCTAGACCAGGCAACAATGTACACACACACACACGCACACGCACACACACACAATGATTTCTGAGGATTCTGGTGCATTTTGTCTTTTCTATTTCAAAAGATCAAATTGTTCTCTCATGCAGTGACCTTATAGAGCCTTCCACAGGGTTCTAGACTTAATTTCCTTATAAGCCTCTTTGTAAACCAGGGGAACTTATTGAAGAGCAATGTCCCCAATAAACCAGCATTCAGGGGAAGGTACGAGGGCATCTAGACAGCTGGTCACATGGTATATTTCCCTTCTCTTCCATTAAAGTCAAGTCCGCAATCTCCTTGGACAGATTTAATTTTGTCTTAGAAATCAACTACTTGGCACCTTGAGTCAGGTGCCAACTTCTACATCTCTTGGAGGAAAAAAAAATGCAAAATTTCCTGTCTAAGATGGGAGCTTGTGGGCAAGGTCAGGCAGTTATTTTCAATGCCTTAATCGGTGAGCCTTGGAAGCAAGAGAACAGGGCCTAATTTAACCTCAGCCCTTGTTATTCTTGTGACCCCAATTCAATCTTTAGAATCTCTTCCAGTTGTTTTGATTTGTATTTGATTTATTTTGTTATCGTTTAAAATGAGCTCAACAATACCTGCTTCATCTAGATTCTTCTTCGGGGTAAATAAAACACCATGGGAAAGCTGTACGTGACCAGCACACTGTGGGTAGAGGTGTTCACCAAAGGTAGAACCTGGGCCTGGCAAGAGGAGGCTAACTTAAGAACATTCCAGAAAGCTCTTAAATAACTATAAGAGAAATTGTTGTCACAAGCATACTGTTGGACCCCAGATGCCCAGGTTTTTAGGCAAGTAGCAGAACAGAAGTCTTGGTGACTTTACAGCGAAGCATCAAAACAATCAACCTGGAGAGGGAGAAGATTTGAAGATGGTCAGAGACGCACAAGGAGGCAGCAATTGCTACAACTCCTGGCCTTTTGTGTAGAAGCTGGATATGGGCAGTAGCTGAGTTAGATGCTAACGTTAATTTAACTAAATTTTCAAAGATAAATCTATTTAAAATCAAAAGAAATGAGGAGCAAGGCTCACAGCAGTTTGCTGACAGGACAGAACCATAATAATGATAATGGAATAAAATCTGTTCCCCCAGGACAGTGACTCTTATGTAGACAAAAGGCAGGGAAAACACTGCCACAGTACTGTTGCTGAATAGAATTCCTGTAACTGAATCAAAAACATTATTTTCATGGGCTCTCTACCAAGACAAAGGAATATTTTTGTTACTCTAGGCTCAATTCTCTAGAGAAGATTTTATAAGAAGCTTCTATGGACAGTCATTCTTGTTTTCTGAAAATAAACGTCGAGGCACATCGAGAGGACCTTTAGGGTCTACATGAGTCTCAAATGCAATACCTGGAGAATCCTGTTCTTTCTCCCAGAGTACTGGAAGTTGCTCATAGGTATGCAGAGAAACAAATGCTTTTTCCTGTGGCATTGGGAAGTATCGTGGTGGTATTCCTATGTACTCAGACATGCACACTGGCAAACATGTATCCACACATATGCATGCAACACACATACTTATCCATACACTAATGCAAAAAAGTATGAAAAACATATTGAATTTTCTAATGAGGACAGAACTAGGAATGATATTATGGCAAGTTTTATTCTGAATAAAAGGGAAACATGAAAGCAAAAAGGGAAATACTTTCTATCTTTATTTGAGACATTAAAATTCTCTTATTTAGATATATTTTCAATTTTAATGTCATATATTTTATATTTATTAAATTGTATTATGAGGTTATGGCCATCTTGTTCACTGACAATTTATAGTAATTCCTGTTGAGTGCTTAGAACTGAATCTTTCTGGATATTGAGCTATTTACCTATATACATAGGGAAATTACATAGTGATGGGGCCCAAGTCTAGACAATTATAAATTGATTTATAACACAGTGCCTTTTAGTCATACAGCTTGAAGTTAATTTTATACACGTTCCCAAATAAGTCTGTGTACAAAACAAAACCACGACACTCCCCAATGCACTGAAGAAAAAATTTGTTTCTGTGCATCAGCAAAGAGAAACATGAGTCAATCCCAGTCCTCAGGGGCAAGGAACAAGAGTCTACAGGTGTTGAGTTTGAGACTCATGCAGACCCTGAAGATTACGTTCAATTACTTCCAAATTTTTCTTTTTCCTAACAGCACTCAAAACATTTTCAGATTTTAAGACACTTGAAGTTTCAGTAGGTCTCTGCTTTGCTTTGCTTTTCTGTCTTGGGGATGTTCACCTTGCAGTAGCAGCACTGACTCCTCTATGCAAATCATTGTATTACAGAGTAGAACACAAGAGAGGTCGTGGATGACTCCCATCGGTGCAAAAAGGAGTATACTTCTAGATGGGTCAGGGGTCCATGAAGGCTCTGGAAAAGGTTGCAGTTCAATGGTACTTTATCATGCCCCAGCTGGAGACTAATAGGAAGAAGACTCTAGAAGCCCAAGGCTTTCCAAGAACGAGGGAGTGTGATCAGAGTGAGGGAAGGGAGAGCTACAAAGGGAGCTGGTTTATCAGGTCCTAATGAAAGTGTGTGTGCAGCAGAGCACACCCTGGACTTCTTCCAGTGGCCCAGGAGACCTTGAAGAGGCAAACTCATTTTTATAGCCACCTTACATAACGAGGCCCTTTTTCCAACCCCATGGACGGAAGCATACAGCTGAGTAAATAAATCTCATGTGCAAATGACGAAAGAGTCATTTGCTGGGCACAGGAGGAGTCTCCATTCACCAGGGACACCAGGATGGGCCTCTGACTTGCACAACAGTGGCAGCGGTGATCCAGGCTAATGACAAAGATCACACATAGCACAGCAACTACTGGACGACAGTTCCACAAACAATCAGAGAAAGAAAACATGAATTCAGAGTGTTCTAAAACTTAGAACCCAAGCTGTGCTGTAGAATTGAGTCTGAAGCCTGCAGTTCATTTGGGCTGCGCCTTCTTTTATTTATTTAAATACTTGTTTGTTTGTTTATACTATGAACCTCCCATTGATCAGGGTTTCTTCAAAACAGACTTCAGGAGGTGTTTTGACACAGTTGTCTATTTTGAACAAGCCGAGGAACAGTGATGCAGAGAGAAAGACAGAGTTGAGAAGAGACTCAGGACTGTTGTGTTAGAATCGCAGCTCCTGTCCGGACAGACCACACCAGGACAATGCAGTTCCACTTGAGAGTGGTTTATTATGGGGGAGGGGAGCAAAAGGAGGCAGCAGAGACAAAGGGAAAAAAAGAGAAGAGAGAGAGGGCGAAGCTCAAGTGAGATCTGCCTTTTATTTAGGCTGTGATGTAACCACTCACAAGTAAGCCTGGGAAATAAACCAAATGGATGCTGGGAATGTATGGCGATTGCCATGGCAACAAATGCGTGGGTCACTGTCACCTATGGGAGATGTCACCGTCCATCTCTGGTTTGGAGGCAATCTGTAACCATAAAGCCGGTTCTTGATACCAACAAGGACCCTGGAGACAGAGACAGAAGGATTCTAAGTTTAAAGCCAGCAGTGAGTTGCAGGCCAGCCTGGGCTACACAATGAAACCCTGTCTCAAAAAATGTAATACTATAAAATTAGTAGGAATTACTTCATAAGAAATTAAGCCTAGTATCACGGGTACCACAAGAATTATTTGCTGTATTTTTCTAATAATAATTGAATTTTTTTAAGAATAGCCCACAGTCACATCATTAACTGAGAAGTAAAAGAATAAACCTTCAAAAGGAATCTAAGTACTGCACTTTCCTCGAAGATGGTCAAGTTCCTTGTCCTGTCCTTCGGCTCTGTGGCGTTCACTTTCAACTGCATGAATTTTGCCCCCGCATTGTTAAAGTTTTTCCTCCCCCATGCCGCTCTACACTTCCCGAGAAAACTAAATGATCAAGTTACCACGCCGGGGGGGGGGGGGGGGGGGGGGGGGGGAAAGATGGTCTATTTTAAACATAGGAGCAGCTTCAAATGTACTAATTTCCTTGCTTTTCAGAAAGTGATGAGAAACAGCTTGTCCTAGACTGGAAGTACATGAGCTCTGAAATGGAGTGTGGCAGTCACATAGTCCAGTGGCTTCTGACATTCTCCAGACACCTGACAGTGACAGAATTCTCTCCCAGGAGCTCCACCCATTGCTCCCATCCCCACCCCCACTTCCACCCCCGCCCCACCCCACCTTCATCCTCACCCCCATTTCCATCCCCACCCCATCCCTCTCCCACCCTCACTCACCCTCCCCCCACTCCTTGCACAGGAGAGGCTGCCTTTGCCTGACACCAAATGAACCCAACTTTTTTTTTTTTAAGCCTCAATAACTCAAAGAAACAGGCCCAGAAAGTTCGAGTGGCTTTGCTCCTCAGCACACAGATGTTAAGAGATGATCTGGCAACAACTCCACAGACTTCACGTTCCTGCTTTTCTTTCTGCTTCCTCAGATGTGCTGTTAATTCTAAATGGAGCCATTTCCTGTTCATTACCGCACGCGCACCTTGCTTGTTGCACATCTGCATCGGTTCTGGTAAGCTCATTGCTGGTAAGCTCGCCATTTTCCATAACTGGACCCGTGTAAAGCATCTGGAAAGTGCACGTGGATAACAGCCAGGGACCAACTAGTCCCTGAGACTTGGGCAGCTCCATGCTTGGTCCAGCCCTCCTGAGAGGTGAGAGGAAACTTTTTATACTTGTAAGAAATTCTTGTAGGGATCCTGGGCTGGAACCTCTTGCCTTTATTCTTCTCCAGAGGAAGGTAAGGAGGAAAGACTTTGGTCTGATCACCTTCTAACAAAACTCTTGTCTTTATTTACTTAAAAAAAAAAAAAAAAAAAAAAAAAAAAAAACTTTATCTACATTTACTTTACTTTATCTACTTTATCTTATTTTTTTATTTTTTATTATGCTGAATTTATTCCTGTGCCATGAGTTTTTGTTTCTCAGTTTCTCCTGGGATATCTTTCTCTTCTGTGCAACCTCCTCTTCTGGCTTTGGAACAACCTGTTTCTTCTCAGTGAGGATCATCTCAGTGTGTCAGGGGAGCTCATGAATGGGTTAATGGAGCCATGAGCTCTGTAGGTTTGTCAGTGCATCTTGGATGCCTTGTTCACCTGGATGTGTTCGATGACTAGAGGATCTGAGTCTAAGTAGTCTATACCTTAAGTCCAGCATTACTCTCTGCATTTTTAAGCATGTGCAGCAGAAATTCAGCACTCTGTTTTGGCCACTGTCCCTGCGTCCAGCCCCACTGTTTAGCCTGGGGGCATCTATGGACTCCACCATTATACCACCTAAATGGCACACATGGCTTCTTTAAAGTGACATCTTGCAGACATTTGGTGGCTTTTCGGATATTCATACCCTTCATGGCTTGGGCAGTATCCAAGATGTTCTTAAAGTGGTTCTTAAAGAAGGTTTGACCCTCTTGATTTGCTTAATTTTGTAGGGTTTTCTGTGTCAAGAGAGTAGCAAACCGTCTTCACGGGTCACCTCTGGCTGCTTACAGGAAGGCCCTTTCTTTTACTTTCTAACACTGCTTGGAATCCGGATCTAAGATTGATTTATCTTTATTTGTGTGTCTGTGTGCATGCGTGTGCGTGTGTGTGTGTGTGTGTGTGTGTGTGTGTGTGTGGTGTACATATGTGTGTGTGTGTGTGGTGCACATATGTGTGTCATGTGTGTGCCTGGTGCCCTGGGAAGCCAGAAGAGGGTGTTGGATCCCTCAGAACTGGGGTTGAGGATGATTATGAGCCACCAAGTGGGTTTTGAGAACCTATCCTCCGCCAGAACAACAACTTCTCTTAACCACAGAGACTAGCTAATCTCTGCGATCAAGGTTTTTGTACCTTGAGTGAGGCTGTGTGTTCAACAGGACCTTTGTGATAATAAGATTATTTTCACCATACAAAATTATCTTAACATGTCTTTGGCCAAGTCCCCATCCCAAAAGGCTGTCGTGGATATGAAATTGAGTAAAATATGTATTTAATGTTGTCAGAGAGAAAAAATCAAACAGCCATAAACAAAGTGTGCACAAAGTCTATGGAGAAAGGATATTTGCCTTTCTCCAAACAATAAGTAAGATTGACCAAAAACAGGAAAAAAGGATGTGCTGCTAAGATGGGCACTGCCATTGAGGTAGGAAAAGCCAAGGCTTACCAAAGGAAGGATAGGTCTGCCTATTCCAGATAACCTTGTCCAAAACAGGCCAGGCTTGCTGGAGACCCAGGGAAGCCTACACTACAGAGGCCTCCAGGAATACTGTGCCATGGAAGCTGGACTCTATTCAATCAACAAGACTTCAGACTGACACCAGGTGCTGAGCAACATAGTCACCAATGGGAATAATGCAGTATTGAGATTACAGTGGGAGTAAGAAAGGGGTTTAAAGTGTCTCGAGTGCTACTATAGAGATGTGTTAGAAACAGGTAAAACGTGATCATGTGTGATCAACTCTGTGGAGACTCAGAGAGTCTTCAAGGAGGATGGGGGAGCGGAAGCTCTAAGGAAATAGGACTTTGAGGTCTGAAATGTGATTAGAGATGATTTTCTTTTTGCATAATTGCCCCCTCACTGTACCATGTGCTTTGATTTGGGAGAATGGAGCAACAGGAGTCAATAGATCCAATTAAGAAGTTATTGCAAGGTCCAGGAGAGATAAAAATAAGAGTTGGAAAGAACGATTAGGGGGAAAGACATGGGTGGATCTGTATTTTCCATGTGCAAAGATGGTAATGAACACAAAACATTGTAACTGCTCACAACTATGTCATATTTGTACAACTAGCTTATGATACCAAGCATAGGACTATGTCTCTACTAGTATACAGAAGTATTCTAAATGACTGATGTATTTCAGATGGTGTGCTAATTACAACTTCTTCCTCCATCTCTCTATTAATGAGCTGTCATATTATCCACTCAATCTTAAAAAAAAAAAATAAGCAAATCTTCTATGTGTGCCCTTTGAAGCCTGTCTCTTGTATTTTAACCAAGATCCTTTACCTGTCCCCTTACCACGATCTGTTTCTAAAGCACCTAAATCTTTCCAGTAAAGATAACTGGGAGATAGGGTAGTCACTGTCAAATATTTGAAGATTTAATCCCAAGGCTTAATTACAGTTTCTTGTGTGGATGGAAGAACACACTTTTCTGCCTCTGCCCCCCACCCCAAGGAGGTTGCTACATAATCATCATAAAGCCAGCGAATCTTTAGTGACCCTCATGTACCTTACTTCTACATGTGTTATAGGCCAGGGATGAACTTAGCCCAGAGGAAGATGTTCTTCACAAATTAACCCAAGTAGCAATCAATGTTCAACATAAACTGGAAAAAACCCAGAGAAGCAGCTAAGGGTGAGTGCACTAAATTAACCCAAGTAGCAATCAATGTTCAACATAAACTGGAAAAAACCCAGAGAAGCAGCTAAGGGTGAGTGCACTCAGGGAAGCCTTTATGCTTGAGAATGTGAGAAAGATGAACCCTAGGGATACAGTAGGGAAGGGAAGCACATAGACCACACCTGACTGGATCAGCCAATCTCAAATCTGCATCTCAAGTCATATAATTTGTGATAGCAGTCATTTAATAGAGCTGAGTTTCAAGGGATCATATTTCAGTTGGACACAAAGGAAATTTTTATAACATTAAGGGTTGCTGTCTAACTATGATGAGAGAAGCCAAACAACATTTCAAGTTATCTTTTCCTCCTTCTCAACCACCACCATCATCATATCATCATCATAACATCATCTTCATCATCAATAACATCATAATCAAGATGATCAGTTTACAATATTGATCATTACAGAGGTTACATCATTCCAGTTGCTAAAGGAATGATAGCTTCCAGCTTATAATGTTTTCACTTAAGATTTTCTGATGTCACAATGATGTGAAAGCAGTACATATACAATGAAAATCACTTATGAATTTTTTTTTTGAATTTGATCTTTTCCTTGACTGGGAGATATGCTATGCAGTCCACTCTCACTAGTAGGATAATGGCAACATCTGGCTAATTTTTTTATTGTTATAACTTTACTGTAAGTTGAAAAGATTTATATGAGAGCGAGGGGAGGGAGAAAGAGAGAGGGAGGGAGAAAGAGAGAGGGAGGGAGAAAGAAAGAGAGACACAGAGAGAGGTATAAGGGATGTGGCGAGAAACCAGAAAACAAGACTAAAACAAACTAGAGTAAAAACAAGAACAATCAAGCAGAATGAAAGCTCCAACTGAAAGAATCAAGAGGGGACTTTGTAGAAAGATGCCTAGGATCTTGACAAGTGGGAAATTCTCTAATATGATGCTATAGACCAGGAATCTTCCTCCCTGCTGATAGTTTTCATAGAACCAGTGGTGCTATGCAGAGTGCCGAGGGAGAGGTCATCAATCGTCTATTCAGCCATGAATGCTCTGAACTACAATAATGATTGACATGGCAAGATGCACCCATGGGTGCAATAGTGGCACAAAGGATAAGGAGGTAACCAACCATTTTCTGGATGGATTTGAGGCCTGCTCCACAAGAAGAAATGCAAGTCTGGTACTGTAGATATGTAAGGACACACAGTTGGGGAACTCATAAGTCTCAGTAGTTAAGCTACTATTAATTTGCTAAATGGACATAGCATCAAACTATCCTGTAAATTGGTGTCTCTATATTTCTAGATTAGAACACCTCTCAGTCCTCATCAGAGATATTTCTTTGTGGAGTGGACAATTGCTAATGCGAGAACTCACAACTGGTCAAAGCACACAGAATAAGTGTCTGTGGTGTTCTCAAACATGGGACATCTATATCACACACAACCCAAGGCTTGGGAGTCTTTATAGAAATAGAGGCAGAAACAGTGTGAGAGCCAGAGGTTGGAGAGGATTGGCCAAAACCAGTTGCTTTTGATTAGGAGAAGACCAGTGCACTCATGACTGTATAGCATCTATGGTTACCTAAACTAAATCTTCATGAAATCAAGCCAGTCAATATTCCAGCCTGGAGGGTGAAGGGTTTGAAAAACCCCACTACTAACTGAAGAACCACTGACAGTTCATAGCTTCATGGTGAGGGAGACTGTTTTCTTTCAGGGTGTGACCCTGGTAGGTCAACCATGTTTCATTGGATGGTTCCACTATCCATGAGTATATAAACAGCATGAACCATAATCAATGGGCTATGGGGGGGAGGGGGAGGACAAAGTTGAGATGGGTTGGGGGGTTGGGACCCAGGAAGAATAGTGGATAAATATGATCAAAATACACTGTATGAATGTATAAAATTCTCAAAGAATGAAAAGTATTTTCAAAGGATAAAAGTGGGTACACAGAGGGTGTTGCAAGCACCCATCATTATTATAACTTGTCTGGAGCATAAAAAAAAAAAAAATACAGAACTCCGGAACGTTCAGAGATTAGGTGGCAAAGTCTACTAAAGGTACAGAAACGGAGTTTGCTTTGGGTCTGAGCAGCTGCTTAAGATTGTGTTGCCATAAACTATATCAGGGGAAGAGGAAACCAGCAGGAACCAAATGTAAAGATTATAAAGAGAAAAGAGTCAGGGAGACCCGTGGACAGGTCATCCTCTGGGAAGACAGCCATGACTGCCTGAGCTAAGGATGGCACAAGATGAACATACAAAACAGTGAGGGGAAGAGGAGGAGGGGTGGTACGGATAAAGCAAGGTGAGTTTGTTCTGCTGAGAAACATGGAGTTCAGAAAGGAGCATCACACAAAATGCAGGCTAAAAGAGCAAAGCAGAAGTACAATCACTTTGTTGTCGTGCAAAGGGATCTGCCCTCATGCCTGTTCCGTCTGAATTGTAAGTTCTCATCCTGGTGTCATACAGACGGCTTAGTGTAGATGCTGGTGTGTCCAGACTCTGGGCAATGGTGACAGCAGCAAATACTGGATCATTTCATACAAATGGGTGAGGACTTGAGGTTACAGCTCTAGTGACCTCCCACAGTCTACGTGCGTTCTGGCAGGACATAGTACGAGGAGGAGATTATGGGAGTACTGATGGAGCTGATTTGGCACAGCCCAGAGCACACCCCAGGGGAGGCTATCACACATGAGAACAAAGCATGCGCTTTATTGCATAAGTGACCATCAGGAGGATCAGGGCTTTAAAAGATTAAGGGCCGCAAATGTCTTTGGATAACATCAAAGTGTTTAGTGAATCCGAGAGAAATGGCCAGTCTTGCGGGGTCTCTTCTGCCCCGTGCCTTAATTCATCTGTCTGACAATTGTTTGGATAGGCCTGAACTTCAACCTCTTTTTGACACAAGTGTAAATGAATAATTGGAGTCTGGTAACAAATTACCCTGGCCTTGAATCTGATTTTTATCTGGTCTGTCTTCAATCAACTCCAGGACAAACGGACTTTGGAGCCAAACAGTCCTAGGTTGAAGGTTGATGTCCCAGTTAGCAGACTGGAGAACATATGTCTGTTAACTGACCAATCTGAACCCTTCTTTCTTCATTTTTTTAAAAATATGATTTGAAGGTCAAGTTTCTAGAGTAGAAGCATTCAACACAGGAATTACCTCCTACCTCTCAACCCACCCCAAGAACTGAAGAACTGTGATCAATAACAAGATGTAGGAGCCAAGATTCAGCAGGCCAGGCTTGCCAAACCACCTCACAGGGGGAAAAAAAAAAAAGGAACACTGACTTTGGAAACAGCTTTAAAGAGAAAAATCACTTCTCACTTAAGTAAATGGGAATATATTCAATCTTGATATGTCGGCTAAATGGCTTCTAGAACTGTTGTAGAAAAACTCTGACAGAAACAGCACAGAAATTGCAAAGCCCTGACTTCTGCTGACTTGCTGGCTAAGGCCCCTCACTCACCCCCAGGGACTTTCTGCTCGGAGATTAACTGCAACCACTCCACTTCATGTCACACTTTCCTGTTTAAAATAGGGTGTGGGACTGGGAGCTGATGCACTTTGCAGGATGGCTTCCTGTTTGGTTTTCCACTCCTATTTGAATGTGACCTGAGATATTTTACTATTTCCTGTGAGCACTCTCACCAGTCCTTACAAAGTAGTTATACAAGCTTACTAAGTCAGTGACCCTCAAAGGCGTTGGCTTCTGGTCACTTGTGCAAATTGATGATTTTCCTTGGTCATCAGTTGAGAAAGTAGGTTTAATAGTGTCTCCAATATTATGAAAACTAATTATTGGGAATATATGTAAATTAACCACTTAAAGTGAATTATTGGATGGTGTGTACAGATTCCTTAGCACAGAATACCCTTCTTGGGTCCTGTGCTGAAGTAGCATATTAACAGATCAGATGCTAACACCACACTTGGTGCTTTCTGCACTCCAAACCCATCTTCTCAAGGGCCTGCTGAACCAGAAGCTGTGATCATCTCCACTTTACACAAGAGGAAACTGAGGCAGAGAGAAGTAAGGACTTTGAAAAATACCACTAACATGTAAATAAGGTTCAGGTCCATGAAGTAGGCTGATTCTGTACATCTGTGATACATAAATTGTTGTGTAGGAAGACTCTCGATGCAGTCAGTGCAGGACAGACGTCTGCAGCGTGTTTAGCTTTGGTCTCTTTATTCAGCTAATAACACTAGTTTAAACCAAATCAGATAAAAGGTTTTCCAAGCATCCTCTTGCTAATTCTCTTAACCAAGGTTATCCGAGAATTACAAAACATTTGGGTCTAGAATGAGTTACACTGTACTCTGGCATGAATGTGCCCAGGCTCCCTTTGCCTCGTGGACTCCACATGGAGAAGGCAGTCATGTCTTCAGAAGTGCTTTCTATGCTTTCCCTCTTTCTATTAAAATAACGACTTCCTGCAGAATCTTGGGTCATGTTTCATGGTTTAGTGTAGACTTCCTATAACATGTGCATGTGAACATTGAGAATCTACTCCTCTTAATTTGCAGACACACATAGTCTCCCATGTAATGTATTTTAACTTACGTGAATTTTGTGTCCTTTACTGGAGACTTATCACATCAACATCAACAAATAAAAAGGATGTCATACAATTATTTCATCCTCAAGTGGGTCCTATGCCATAGAGTTTAATACTGGTGTCCAGGTACTCAGATCCTCAATACGAAAAAGAACACTGATTTTCTGGTGAAGAACAATACTTTAGGCCTGCCCTTGTTTTTCTTCCATAATTTCCCTGGGGCCTTTCTGGAACTTGCTGGTGGCTACCCCCAGTTCCCCATCCCACACTGCTACACACCTCTGTTCAAATTCCTGACCCTCTGTATATCATCTCCTCTCCTCCCATACCTGATCCTGCCTCCCCTTTCCCTTCTCCCTCTCCTTTCTTCCTCTCAAGTCCCTCCCACCCTCTACCTCCCGTGAGCATTTTGTTCCCCCTTCTAAGAAGGACTGAAGCATTCACACTTTGGTCTTCCTTTTTCTTGAGCTTATACGGTCTGTGAATTGTATCTTGGATATTTCAAATTTTTGGGCTAATATCCACTTATCAGTTAGTGCATCCCATGTGTGTTCTTTTGTGACTGAGTTACCTCACTCAGGATAATATTTTCTAGTTCCATCCATTTGCCCAAGAATCTCATGAAATCATTGTTTTTAATAGCTGAGTAGTATTCCATTGTGTATATGTACCACATTTTTCTATACCCATTCCTCTGTTGAAGGACATCTATCTGGGTTCTTTCCAGCTTCTGGCTATTATAAATAAGGCTGCTATGAACATAGTGGAGTATGTGTCCTTGTTATAGGTTGGAACAGCTGTTGGGTATATGTTCAGGAGTGGTATAGCTGGATCCTCAGATACTACTATATCCAATTTTCTGAGGAACAGCCAGACTGATTTCCAGAGTGGTTGTACCAGCTTACAATCTCACTAACAATGGAGGAATGTTCCTCTTTCTCCACATCCTCGACAACATGTGCTGTAGCCTGAGTTTTTGATCTTAGCCATTCTGACCGGTGTGAGGTAGAATCTCAGGGTTGTTTTGATCTATGGTCCATTTTCAATCCACTGTGCTACATTAACATTATTCAGAAACACAATGAGTACCAGCTCTCTGAGAATAGCCAGCCTTGACAACTTGGTAAGAAGTTCTTCCCATATTAATTTTTCCTCTTACATCTGGTCTTTTATTCGGAAACTCAGGAGACAAGGTTTATTAATCCTTCACAGACACTCCATTCCAAATCCTGCCTGCTTCTTGGGAAAGAATCTGATTTTTAAATTTTTCCAACTCTTGAGGTCATCTGCTAGAGGTGAAGACACAGGAGCCGTGTAGAGGTGGGGGCATGGGCAGTCCTTAGCACCTTGGGGATAGGTGGGAAAGGATGCTGGTAGAGGAAAGAAAGGACATAGAATAGCTGGCACCACCTGGAAGACATCCTGGCCTGGAAAAACATGGAGTTCAAGTGGGCAGGGAGCCCTTCAGGGATAACAGAGATGTGACGAACACTGAAAATTGGGCCCAGGTCTACTAGACAACAACTGTTTTTGTTGTTCTTTGCTTGCTTTTGGTTTTGGCTTGTTTGTTGTCTTTGCTGGTATGCAAGAACACCTCATTTCTTTCTCTTTCTTCTTTTTACTTTGTGATCACCATTTCCAATTACTAACTGTCCAACAATAAGGATGGAGGAGGTATTTGAAGAATATAGGGAGAAAGAACTGGGAAAGCAACTCAGGGTTAAATGTTCAGTATGCATGAGGCCCTGGATTCAGTCTCAAGTAACACACACACACACACACACAATGACACACACTCACACACATACATACTGACACACACATAAACACACATGCAGATACACTCACACACACAAACATATGCACATCCATGCACACAAATATACACACACACACTCATACACAAACAATGACACACACTCACACATATATATACTCACACACTCACATATATATATATACACATGCAGATACACTCACACACAAACATATACACAACCATGCACACACACTCATACACGTGTGTGTGTGTGTGAGAGAGAGAGAGAGAGATAGACAGAGAGAGAGAGAGAGAGAGCGAGAGAGAGAGAGAGAGAGACAGAGAAGAAAAGGCACAAACTCTCTCTGTACTGGGATTCTTTCACAGAGATTCCTGGATTCTCCTGAACCTGCTAACTTAAAGGAAGTGTGAATCCATTTAGCTCAAATTTAGTCTCAAAACGCTTCTAAGTGGAGAATGCATAACACAAAAGAAATCAATGTAGTTTGCAATTCCAAAAACGACATGGGCTTTGGTGTGCATTAGGAATGAATTTGGAAAAGCTCAGCATGCCTTAGGAAAAAACACACAAACTAGGAAGATGTCCCAGTGCAGTTGGTTAAGACCTCAGAGCTGCCAGGCCAAAGGATGCACACAGCAGGGTCCAGAGGATGAGGGGGAGGGGCTGTCAAGTCTTCCAGCACAGTTTAGAGGAGACACCTTTAGCTAAGCTCCCCTCATGGCAACCAGGCTGCAAAGAAAAATTATATTTCCCCTCCTTTAATTATGTAGGGCTTTTAAAAAACTAAATTAAATACACAAAGAGGCTGGCAGCCAATATGTACAAAGGAGAATTCCCAGACTCCTCTGTTTTTTGTTGGTCTGTGCTTCCTTAAAAACAGACAATAGGCTGTGGAAAAATGTGGTAAACATTTTAACAGTCGAGCTAAAAGGAAAAACACCTTCACTTTACGTTGGCTAGACACACCTGGCAGAGCCAAGACCCACTGAGTGACTTGTACAAAAGCCAGCCGAGCTGTCCTCGGGTTAGCCTAGCAGGCAATGACTTGGAAGCAGGAAAAAGAAGGAAGAGAATCTCAGCTCAGAGATGTGTTAGGTTCCTTGTATTAAAATCAATGGGTTGAATTGACAAGACACAGGTTCCTTAAGTTCAAAGAAATGTTCATAAGAGTATCCCAAAGCATAGAGTTTTAGTTTTTATTATAAGAATGTCTGGAACACAGGGTGGTGGGGGGATGAAAAGTCATAAAAACTGTTTTATGTCAAGAAGGGAAATGTTCATTCCAAATTCTCTGAAATCCATTGAGAAGCTGAATGAATAGAGAAAGAGGCAGGAAATTGGAAAGTATAGTGATTCCTTTATGTTTTGTTTTTTTCTAATTCAGCCAGAAAGAAATTAACACATTGCTCTTCTCTAAATCCTGGAACCCTTGACCCCAGAGTAGGCCAAGAAGAAAGTTTTATACTTAGCTTTGAGAGGAATGAGTTTCTCTGTTTGGGTACAGAAACACAGATGCTTCCCAATAGGTCATGAGGGTCACAAGGAGAGAATGAAGAAAGCAAGTTGTCAACCTGCCTGCCAGCGTGTTGGGTTGCACTACACAGCTAAGGTCCCTAGGTCCAGGAAAACTTGACATGCTTCAGAATTCATATAGAATGTTGTTAAGTCTGCAGCAGGCTTGCCCAATATTAAATTCCCTCGTCAATTCTTAGACACCTCCAAACTGTGAACAAGACGACCCTTGTTCTGGAAAATCTATCGGCTCTTGCCAACACATACACACATACAAAAACACAACTGTTGGGCAAATAAATCTTTCCAGAGAAAATAAGATTCCTTTCCAATTCAGTCAACTGTGCTGAGCTGAAAAAGGAGGGGGAAAGTTATTTTTCCAGGATGAAGACAAAACAAGATCTCTCCTTGTTTACCCTGTAGAAGCGCATTTCAAAAGAAGGTCAGTTTAATGCCTTCATTAAAAGAAAAAAAAATCTCGAGTGTTGTTTATCAGAAGACACTCGGTCCCTTTCAGGCTGAGAATCACACAGTGGAGCTTGGTGTTTTCCTCTCTGACCTGAGAGGTACACTCAGAGGCATGACTGAAGTCCCTGCTGCTCTAAAGATACCCAAAGCTTCACAGTAAGGGGACAGAAGGTGCAGAGTCCAGTGGTGAAGAATAAACTTCCCCCAATCGCTGTTCCTGTCCCTGAGCGTATAAGAGGAAACTAGTGAAATACAGCCACACCCTCCGCCTTCATTTCCTCTGCATTTCTTACAATCTGAGGACATAGATCATCCTCTAGGAGAGTGAGAAATCACCTAATACCGAAGGCTACACTGCACCATGTTCATAAACTCTCTGGCATTTCTTTAACTGTGAACCCCAATAAACTGAAGGCACAGTGACAGTTTCCTCTTCCTAACTCAACATAAAAACAGGCAGCCCCACAGAGAGCATTTTGCATTCAGTTGTTGCCCACTTTTAAAAAAAAAATCTAACAAAATAAAATAATTTTAAAATGGTAATCTGGGAGACTAAATTGAAAAATGAACATCTTGTAAAAATATTCCCTAAATGATGACTTCAAACGAAATCTGTCGACTTCCAGTAGACCCAGGAAAAGTCAGGTGACTACCTGCCCACCTAAAGTAGACATCCTTTGTCATGAGGGCATTAGCTAGGTCAGAGGAAGGTGACCCTGTCATATTTATATTTGGTTCAAGCATTCCTCATACTTGTCTTACCCGTGATATGGCTGCCTTACCTTATAACATTTTGTTGTTGGATTTTTTTTCCCCTCTCCACCTCTTGACCAGTTGTCTCCAAAGAAACCAGTATGATTGGCAGCTGCTGGCTAGCAGTGCTGCACACGAGCAGAACCAAGTGGAAAAGCCAGTTCTCTCAAGCTGCTGGTGGCTGGTGTAGTTTGCATCCTTCTGGGTGTTCAGAGGGTTATGCTTTGCTTCAGGATATGCATCACAAGCCCCAAGGGGAAGATGCAGGAAGCCAGCAGACCCCCCTCCAGGTGCAGTTAAAACTGTCCTGTGGGCTCCTGACTTAAGGATATTCTCAGATCCAATCCAGATGTTTCTAAGGAATAGAAAGGAGAAGCATTTGCAGACAGCTTGTCAGATATTAGCAAATCCCCAATGAATGTGCCTATGGAACCTGTTTCTAACAACCAACCCCAGAGAGAGGGAGAAATGTCATATTATTTCTCTCACAACCCGGTCTGATCTGAGGATGGTGCAGAGGGACTTGGTCTTGAACTTATATTCTCTGATGGCACTACAGACAAGTTCACAGAGCTCATGGTGCAGTAGGACTTAGCCTTTAACTCTCTGGGACAACCTCAGAAGGGGACACTTCCAGTTCAGTCCTAGTTTTGTTTCTCCATGGCCATCGATCAAACATGCAGTGTCTTCAGCAGTAGGCTCTTCCCACCTAGTTCTGAGTTGCACACAACAGCAGTGACAATAGGGACCCCTAAGGCCTCTGTGACTAACAACTCCTAAGGAGGTATCCCACCTCTAGTGTTGCGGTTCTTAACCTATGGCTCCTGGGAGTCTGTTTCCACTCTAAGAGGCTACTCTTGTTCTCTTGTTAGCACTTACAGGTCCAGGCTGTTGCCGATTTTCCCAGTCACATTGGTAGGTATCACTGTGCCTTGTCCCACCAACCCATAAAGCTCCCGAGGGCCTTTGAACCCTCTGTGAACTACTTTCCCAGGCTTGTTTTTCTTTCAGGCGCATTCACGTGTCTCTCCTACGTGCTTCCAAATCCACAAAACACTCAAAGGTTAGCTTTATGCTGTCTAGATAAGAAAGCTTGCAAATGACAAGCAGAACAATAGCACGGAGTCCTAAGCCACCCTCCCATAACTAACAGCAGGGTCATTCCGATAACCTCAACCAGGCACGCTGACGGTAACTGTCATCGCTCTAAGCATCAGGTCTACAGACTGCTACAGCTAAGGAAACACCAGAGCCCAGCAGAAGCAAGGTTTAATGCAGTATGGCAGTATGCAGATTTCTTGTGTGACTCTCACA
This sequence comes from Arvicanthis niloticus, assembly GCF_011762505.2. NCBI lineage: Eukaryota > Metazoa > Chordata > Mammalia > Rodentia > Muridae > Arvicanthis > Arvicanthis niloticus. The sequence goes on from NC_047660.1 coordinate 43,345,457, forward strand.
AGAATTTGTTTTTCTTCACAAATCAGTGTTGGGGACAGTAAGAGGCACTAACTTAAGGTGACACTCCACAGCCCCCAGTCATTTTCTCTGGACCATTTCATTTCCTAAGCTCTCCCAGGGATCCTCCCTGCATTTCCCTGCCCCTGATGAACTTGGTTGGGCTGGCTCCTGCTGCTCAAGCCCAAGAGAGATGAGGCTCTGCTATCCCAAGCTGCACCTGATGCTTGGGCCTTATCCATGTGCTGGAGAGGCTCTAGGTTAGCACCATGGTTATAGGGGCAGCCCCGTCACTGTTCTACACACCACACCTGGGTGTAGGCTCTGGCTCAGCAAACCATCTCCACCCATAGCATAACCTCTTTCAGGAGAGAAAAGAACTTCACTTGGCTTAGGGGATGATTGTTCACCCCTGGTACAAACTTGGTCTTCTGCATCTTTACTGTTTTATCATGCGAGTCTCTGTGAACTCAGGCTTTAAAGCCTCCTAGAAGCTCCTTAGCTCAAGGTTTGGCTTTATGTCTTTTTTTTTTTTTAAGTCTTGGATCCAACACAAATCTTGTCACACGTTGCCTTTGAGTAACTGAGATAGACCTCATCTGACTCACCTTTCTCTTATTTCCTCTAGGCTGCTCTCCATTCATTCCATAGACACATTTTACATGTTGGTCTATGTCACATAGACCCTCCAAAGCCTTTTACTCTTCATAAATATCCTGCCTCACCAAAGGGTTCGGCAAAGCCGCTAAAGCACTATGCCAGTCTCGAGATCCTTGCTGAGTCCAGTTCTCATTAAGTCTCTGGTGAACACAGTCATATCCACCCCAGTGAACGGGGCTCCATGTGCAGACCTCTTCATACCTAGTTCCTCAGTAATGTCTGTCCCTCCTCCATGGTCCTCCAGCCCCTAATATCCACTGATACTTTCACTGGTGATGGGCAAGTACCTCTTAAGGGCTCATATGAGCCTGTCTGTCAGGAACTGATTCCCTGTAATGCCTCTCGGTCTGTAATTCTGTATCTCAAGGATGGACGTGTGGTTATATCGCTCAGTTTCTCTGCTTCTGGAGCATTCAGATGGATCCCCCACACACCCCTGTATCCCACAGCCTCACAAGCCCACAGAGATTCTTCCAGTGTTATTCGAAATCTTTCCCCAGTTCCAGCACTCTGGCACTGAATATGGTCTGATACCACAGTCTCTGACACAGGACCATTGTGGGGGCATCCGTCTGGTTGTGAAGCATGGATTTTTTTTCCTTTATCAAAGGTCATACCTTAGTGTCTTCTGTCTCCTCATTTCCATTCTCTCTTTCTGCTACCTAACTCCTCCTGTGGGTTCCAGGCTATGGGGTTCCAGCAACAGCTTGTCATTACAGACCCAATTTGTGTTGCTATCCTTCCATCTCCAGGCTGTGGGAAGCAGCAGGCCAACACCTCCATCCCATTCTCCCCTTTTTCATTTTCTTCCTGCCAATTCAGAGACTAACATGAAGGGTGTTCACCGTGCACCATTTTTCTGTTATCACTCCATCCTTAAATACCATCTCACTCTGGGAAGCCATTTCAGCCTCAGAAGTACTTCTTGTTACCCCTAGCAACAACAAGGCAACCTCTGCAGATGATTGTCGATCAATACTCTTGTCGCAGAGACTGTAGTATCTGCTTCAGTCTTTCAGCTGCTCTTGGGGCTGCTTTGTATTCAGAGAGGACCCAACTCATTAAGGAGATACACCACTTCACCCGACATAGGAAACAGCCGTTCTGGGATCATGCCTGTCTTAGTTATGCATCTTACTCCCCACGCCTCTGCCACTGTCCCCAAAAGGCACAAACAAGAACATGTCACATGAGGATGGAAAGCTGGGTTAAAATGTCCCTCTACTAGGAGCATAGTTTCAACTGCTTGTCTCAACAATATTTCTCTTCCCAAAGTCATCCTCAGTTTTGTCATATCCTGCCAGCTAGGCCAAGTGTTGCTAAAATTTGTTCCCTGGGGAGTTATAAACAGTCTATTCTTCCTCCTGAGGGCCAGACTACAAACCAAAGTAAAATTTCACCAAAAGTCACTCTGGGGAACCAGTGAGTTTATTGAATTAATTTAAAGAGCAAAGGGTGGTCTGGAATAGCTGCACTCACTGTAGGGTCTGTACCCAGCATGGATGAGGACCCAACCATGGAGGCTCAGATGGCAGCGTCTTCCCTAGGCATTCCAGCCTAGATTTATACCTCAGCCCCTCCCTCAAGACCACATGTAATCAGGGCAGTTGTGTACACCTGTTGTACAGGCATGGCTGGATTCTCAGGTGAGGACCCCACGACCTTCCTTGCCCCCTCCCTCCTTGAGGGAACGTCAACAGTCAACAATCTCAGCTGGGTCACTTTCATTGAAAGTGGGCCTGGCTGAACTCATGGCACTTTGTCTCTGACGCTAGTCCTGTATATCACGCGCCTGCTATGTCTCATACTTAACCGTTTGCTTTTATTTAAGGTCAATAACATTTCTGAGAGGTAATGATTACTAGTCCCATTCTGCCCCAGAGTGCATTGCATTTAGTGCATGCTACTAGCAGAATTTACATGTAAAGTCAGTAAATTTTCTACATCAACATGCATGGCTTTCCAGTCTTAAATGCTGGCCTTCTGTATTATTCACTTTGCTTTAAAAGCAGCCCCCAGGTTTGTATCACCAAATCACCTGGAAAACGAAGGGTTAGCGACTCCCTGGGATTCTGTTACTTAAAAGTTGTGATGAGCAGAAAAAGTAGTGTGGACCTGTTCATTGCATTTAAAATTAACTTTTTTTTTTTTACTATTTCTCTCTGTATGTATGTGCATGTGTGTGTACAAATGCATGTATGTATCCATGTGTGCACATGTGTATGTGTTTCTTATCTATTAGGGTAGGCACACACCACAGCACATAGGTGTAGGCAGGAGGACAAAAACAGCCATTTTTCTCCTTCCACAGAGGGTTCCTGGGATGAGACTCAGGCTATCAGCTCTACACTGCAGGCAGGCAGGTTTTACCCACTGAGCCCCCAACCCCAATCATTACTTTATCACTAAGAATGAATAATGGATGAAACTAGAGATCACCATTTTAAGGGAGTGCCCCTGTGGGTTTGTGTTTTGACAGTTGTTTGGCTATCATAGCCTAACTGGTGTTCAATTCCAGAGCCTCCCGCCTCTGTCATTGGAGTGCTGAGATTACAGGCATGCCCAGCTCCTCTGTGTCCTTATCTGAGTTAAATGCCACACATTTTAACTTGTTATTGCCAACAAGGACAGTATCTTGCTTTGTCATGCTGTACAGCTATCTGATGTTCAAAGTCCTCTCACATGTGTCTGTTAACTGTTTGTCCTGGGTCCTTGGCCATACTGTGTCACATGTGTCTGTTAACTGTTTGTCCTGGGTCCTTGGCCATACTGTGTCACATGTGTCTGTTAACTGTTTGTCCTGGGTCCTTGGCCATACTGTGTCACATGTGTCTGTTAACTGTTTGTCCTGGGTCCTTGGCCATACTGTGTCACATGTGTCTGTTAACTGTTTGTCCTGGGTCCTTGGCCATACTGTGTCACATGTGTCTGTTAACTGTTTGTCCTGGGTCCTTGGCCATACTGTGGACAAAACTGACAGCTTGTTTGTTCCCCAAGCATCTTATTTTCTTCTCTGTCCATCCTGTACTTCAGAACTTCAGAAATTGTCAGTGGCATATGATGGTGAGAACTCCTGCTTGTTCTCCATCTTACAAACACACTCCAGGTTTCTCCACCAAGGGTGTTTGCAGAGGGAGAGGGAAAAAAAAAAACATCTTCCGGGGCTGGAGAGATGACTCAGTGGTTAAGAGCACTGACTGCTCTTCCAGAGGTCCTGAGTTCAATTCCCAGAAACTACATGGTGGCTCACAACCATCTGTAATGGGGTCTGATGCCCTCTTCTGGTGTGTCTGAAGAGAGCAATGGTGTACTCATATAAATAAAATATATTTAAAAAAAAAAAAAGAAAAGAAGAAGGAAAAAAATCTTCCATTGAGGGAGATTAAGGGAAGCAAGGCTCTCAACTCACTAGCTAAGTTTGCTTTGTTTTTTTTCCAGTCACAGATAAGCTAATAATACGTCAAATATGTTTTCTACACTTATTGAAATTAACATGAATTTAAAAAGTTAATTTACTAATGCTCTCAATTGTGTTGGCAGAACCTCTAAGGATGACTCAGTCATTAGATGTTTCGATTTAATTAGCTAATACTTCAAAAGCTTTTTTTGCACAGTTACTTGAGTAAGGGGAAGCTGCTTATAATTTTCGTTCTCTGTTAACACTGAATGCTTCTGATTGTAGCGACATGATAAAATGAACATGGCAGCTTTTGCCCTTTGTCTTCTTCAGATAACTTAGAACACAGCCAGGAATCTGTTCTTCCTCTAGCGTTCCAAGGACTCACCTGTAAACCCACTTGGGCCTGTTCTTATTTTGCAAGTGGGAGGGGAGGGTCATTACGTTTTTAACCACTTTAAGATTTACTGCACTTTGCAATCTCCCTACTTCTCACGCCAACTCTGGCATTCTCCATTTTGACATTTTTGTCTACACTTCCCCAATTTTTAGTTCATCAAACCTGACTATGTTCATGCTCCTTAAATGACCCCAAGTGTTAGAGATGCCAAACATCATAGACAACTTCAAAGCAGAAACTTCAAAGGGCTACCTGAAACCCTATGTTTCAGAAGCAACTATCTCCATGCAGATATATAGTTATAATTTTGTAGCAGACTTCTCTTCGCATAGAGAATTATAAGGGCATAGAGTTTAACAGCAACACACTGTAGTTAGTATGTATAGATACTAGCAAAAGAGTTACATACAGAGGGGAAATAATTGCTGAAATAGGCAAATGATAAGCATATGAAGAATCCTGTATGTTTTTCTCTTTAAATAACTATAACAGCATTTTTGCACTTAGTGATCATAAGAACCTCTCCCACAGGAGTCTTCACTGAGAGTGGGGACTCTTTGTGCGTCACCGCAGCCATCCGGGTTCCTAGTATCTATTCTGAGCTAATGGGGTGTTTACTGAATGAGTAAATGCATTTGAAGTACCATCTACACACACTGTTCTCCAAGCAACATACGTTCTGTTTGTATAACCCTCCCTTGTCCCTTGCAAGGAAGATGGTATTGGTCCCATCTTACAGTTAAGAATTTGCTGAAACCACGGGGGAATAACTTGCCAAGGGCTCAGAAGGCAGCCTGCCAGATTCAGGCGTAGGCTTTGTCTAAAACCAGCACCTGCTGTCTCTCTAGTGTTCCACACTAATAAGCAGAATGAAGATCCTACACCAGAGAAAGACAAAAAAAAAATGGAAGTCCAAAAGAGCTTTGGAGAAAGGGAGGTCTCTTCATTGTTCTTCTGGACACAGGGGCTTGCAATAGGAGCTGAGCTTCGGGACTCTTAACAAGCTTCCTGCCTTTTACACCACCAACAAAGAGCTAATCTGCTGTGCAGTGCTGTGCAGTGCTGTGCAGTGCAGTGGGTGGGCAGGCAGCAGTACAAGCAAAAGCAATCCCAGAAGCTTTCTATGTAAAGATGGGGAAAGAGATGGCAAGCACTTGAACAGACCCAGCAGAGGATTCCAGGAACAGAAGGAGGGCCCTGGAAGAGACTGCACAGCTAGGCTTAGCCCTGCTTAGAAAATGGCTCCCACTTGGAGCTACCAATTAGGGGAAGAGGGTTTGGGCTGACCAATTAAAAAGAGGGTCTGCTGATTTGACCTCAGGCGGAGCACACATTGCAGGCAAATGTGGGAACAAATTTAGCTGCCACAGTACAGGATTAGCTGGTACCCTTGTCAAAGCAGAGCTGCCTTGGTCACCTTGCCTGCTGGAGAGAAGCTCTCTGTAGGGCAGGCCTCAGCATCACTCTCTGGTTAAGGTCATTTAAACAAGTCATTAGAACGGATTCTAGGTGGTTTGAGGATAGCTGCCATTTAAATGAACAAAAATGTCAATCAAGCAGCGTTATAATCCAGTCACAGAAAGAAGGCGGGATAGGTTATTTCCTGGTGACCCTTATTAGGAAAAAAAAAATCCCAATTAAGAATTTCTGATGTCATGACACCAATTCAGATATTACCAGCCCCCAAGGAACATGTGTACTTTGGAGAAGGCTGTATTGTAACTCAAACACAAAGGCTACACACATTTCTACATTACATTACATAGTGTGTGCAGGTGTGTGTGTGTGTGTGTGTGTGTGTGTGTGTGTGTGTGTGTCTGTCTGTCTGTCTGTCTGTCTGTCTATCTGTCTGTCTGGGTCAGCTGACAATTTTGGGTTTCATTCGTCAGACATCATCCACTTCCTTTTCTTTTTTCTTTTCTTTCATCTTCTGACACAGGGTCTCTTACTGGCCTCTCACTCACCTCGGCCAGGCTTGCTGGCCAGAGAACCCAAGGGATCTCCCTTGCTCTGTAACTCTGCCCCCCACCCCAATGCAGACTGCAAATGCAACCCATTATGCTCAACTTAAAAAAAAAATGTCAGTCAAACTCAGGTCCCCACGCTTGAAAAGTAAGCACTTTGATGACTGAGCTACCTACCAAGTCCACGGCTTAAGGTTTAATTCTAGGTTTTTGTTTGACATATAGCATAGACACAGAAAAATGCACAAATTTAAAAATATACAGCTCTGCAATTCTCTCTCTCTCTCTCTCTCTCTCTCTCTCTCTCTCTCTCTGTCTCTCTTGATATATATATCAAGTAGCTCTGCTCTGACTTCTAATGGTGAGGCCTGCCTTGCCTGAGACTGAACTCTACAGAAATGGAATTTTTAAGTGGATATTCTCTTCTCTCTGGTTCTTCTCAGTCTTCTATTCATGAAACTGTTTCCTGTTCTTGGAGGTAGCAATAGTTTAGACACATTACTGTTCAGGAGACCCCCGTAGATGTAGAATTACAAATTATCCTATTCATCTTCTGTTGGTGGACATTTGGGTCATCTCCATCTGGGTTACGTGGATAGCTGTTGGGTTGCTTGGTCATTCTCAACATGCTCCTACCACAAGCCATACCAAATATGGCCATGGAATTCAAGGGCTAATAAATTTTCATGGCCTGTGAGAAGCAAAAATGACATTCTTTTTCCTTCTCTGAAAACGTGAAGATGCTATGTAATAAGGTGATATACCACAGCAGGGAAACCACGTGCCATCCATGGCAGAAAGCTAACTCACTAATCAGAGAGAAATGGGATGCATGGATCTGAGAGAGGAGAATAAGGGTCCATGCAACTCCCAAAACAGATGGCTGATTTGACCCTGAGCCATTTGCAAAGATTTTCTTGTGAAACAACAAGACAATACTCCTGGCATTAACATAAACTATGCTGGGGGACTTCAAATTGTGGGACAGGTGGCAAATGGCAGAGCTCTTTTGTCCCCCTCCCCAGAGAGAATTCATACGGATCCCTTCTACTCCCTCATGCCCATGCCGGATTCAGGACTGTGACCCTGTCACAGCTACAGAACATGTGGGCTCGTGACTCAGCTGAGTGCCTCCAACAATCTTCTTTCTCCACACAGTCAGGCTCAGCCTCTTGGGATGCCCAACATGTGACCAGGAAGGCTGTGGGAGGAACTGAAGCCCTGAGGTGGGCGGGATTCTATTAATACCTTCTGTGTTTCAAGTCCCCTGTCTCTGGAGTACTTTAAGCATCCTCTCCGACTCATGCTGGCATGCAGAAAAATGTCACTTTGGAGAAGATGGGCCTTCGAATGTTCAGTTTCCGGGGCTCCATCCAGTGGGCTCATCTGTGGTTATTATGTTCGAGAAACAGACGAGTTAATCAGAGAACACTCTTGGCCTCTAAATGTCACTCACCGGCTCAGCAGTAAAGCTCTGTGGGTATCACTAAACAGACTCAGGCTGCCTCCATTCTAGAAGCCCTTAGCCTCCTGAGCTGGCTGCTGAAGCCTGGGGACTCCTTCTCAGAGTATTGCATTCAAATGTGCCATAGAATGCATAGGGTTACAAAAATAAATAAATAAATAAATAAGCACAACCACATTCGTACTCTACACTGTGAGCACAAAACAGATTCACATTGTGGTAGGAACATGTCTGCTGAATCCTGCAATAATATAGTGTTTAAATAGTCTCTCTGTTGGTGGCAGCCAAGGACACTGTTAATACTTCTGTGGCCTACTGTGTATATCCGTAGTGGGAAAAAAATTGAAAATTTCTACTAAAAGTTACATGCGCCGCCCTTTCCCCACTTCAGTTCATAGGACCCCAGAAGGTTCTTCCCTCTTGGATCCCTCAACCATGGCTCCTAGACTAGTTATGCACAAGCATGCAATCGTTCCAAGAACCTAGAGTTGTATCTTTCTGTCTTCCACTATAGCATGATCTCCTTATGCTGCCATTATTTTTGATATACATTGTTAGAATTAGAATTACGCTTGTAACCCCTTTCTTGGTATTTTTGTATGAGTAAAGTATGTGTATTAAAACCTTTTTATTTTAATTGTTTTTACATTTTATACTTTATTGTGTATATGTAAATCTGTGGTGTGTGTGTGTGTGTGTGTGTGTGTGTGTGTGTGTGCCACAGCCACATGGGGAGACCAGACAGAAGGAGTCTGCTTCTACCATGTGAGTCCCAGGGATTGAACTCAGGTTGTCAGGCTTGGTGGCAAGCTCCTTTTTCTGCAGAGCCACCTTGCCCCTCAATAACTCATTTTTGGTTGTGAGTAAAGGGATACTTCACTTACATGAGATGGGATGGAGCCTGAATCAGCAGAGTAAGGTCTGATGATGCCGAGTCATTTAAGACATTATTTTTATTTCTCCTTCTGTGTATGAATACATACATGTGAACATGTGCATACTCAGAGTTCAGAAGAAAGTGATCCCTGGAGCTAGAACAGGTGAACCCAGGTCCTCTGCCAAAGCAAGAAGGCTCTTAAGCACTGAGCCATCCTTTCAGCCCCTAAGCGGGGTTGTTTTATGTTTTGCCCCTGCCTTTCTGCACCTCCTAGGCATTAGATCAAGGTTGGACTTCAGCCAGGAAACATTGGTTCTGAGATATCCGTCTTCGCCTGTAGCTGCCAGCTGAGGAAAAAGTATATGCAGGCTAGCATAGGCCTGGGCAGAGCTGGTCATACCCAGCAGTGGCCCTGTGAGTAGGCAGAGTGGGCAGGTGTGGTCTCTGAGTCATTGGGCAAGTGCCTCAAAGCTTAAGGACAGACCCCACAGCCCCCACATTGAGCTTCCTGTTTCCTGTCACAGTGTCCAAAATTCTACCATATTCGGTTACTCATACTGAGTCTTTCATGGTTCTCAGTTAATGAATAATTTTTAGTTTGGTATCTGTATAAGCTTCTGAGATGGGAGCAGCTTTAGGTGAGGACAGAGACACAAGAAAATGGGAGAGAATACAGACAGCTTTTATACTTTCTTATTCAGGATAGCACTTCCTAGAATGAATTCCTTTAGTCCTTCCAAACTACTCAGGCAGTATTGAAAACCCCTGGATTAGGACTCCCCGAGTTTGATTCTTGTGTATGTCTATGCACCTACATGACATTATATGCATCACACACTTGCAGGTGTAAGAGGAGGCGAGAGGAAGGTGTTAGATCCCCTGGAACTAGAGTGACAGGAAGTTGTGGACTACCAGATATTAGTACTAGGAACTGAACCCTGGGTCTCTCAAAAGCAGGGAGTTCTCTTAACTACTATGCCATCCTTCCAACTCCACTAATCAGTCCTTAAACACACTTTCTCACCTAGCCCCACATGAGCACATGAGAGATGCAAGAGAATTAGGTCACAGCAGAGTGCTGGACAGGCGACATGCTGCGTCTCAGCTTGATGTCACCAGTCTCTTAGTCACACTGCCTTCTTGTCCGGGGAGGACCTAAGATCTGAGGAAAAACCTTTCTCGAGATGAAGGCTGAAAACTTCAAAGGTAACACAGGACTATATTTTCTTGATCCTGAATTAGAATAGAAACTCAGATACATGGGTGTATTTCTGGATGAAGTCTTTTTAAAAAGAGAAATAAATTATGTTGCTTTAGTTAACATGAACTAAGTCTTTAATAGTTAGTGGGTAACTTCACCGACCCTAGTCCAGGATAGCACAGTCAATTATGTCTGTCCTGTCAACACTTGGAGTGTGGCTGTTCCTAACCACGTAGCCCATGGGCAGGAAGGTCCCCGGAATTTTCATCTTCATTACCTTTTATAGCCACCTTGGACAGATGATTTACTGTGCCACCTTTTCTTTCTAAGGAAATACTCACTTTTCCTATCTGCTATTATTTGATATAGCTTGCCCCTTGCCAGCTCATATACTGGGAGCCTAGGCCTCAGCATGGTGATATTGGAGAATAATGGAACCTTTAAGAAGTGAATCATAAGGGTGGAGATTAGATTCCTGGGGACATTGCCACCAGAGGGATTAATTCCTCCTGAGACTCCAGTTAGTTCTGGAGAGAATAGCTGTTATTAGAGTCAGGCTGGCCCCGCTGTCTGGTCCCTGGTTGCTGTGTGCTCCCACCATCAGGATACCATACACAGTGAGCACTTCACCACAGCCAAGCAGAGGCTGTGGCCAAGCTCTTGGGACTCCAGAACCATGAGCTAAATAAACCCTTCTTCTTTACAAATGTTCTGGCATCAGGCATTTTGGTACTGCAACTGAACATAGACTAACACACTGTTTTAAAATAGAGATTTTGTATTCCTCTTAACCAAGGGCAGACCCTTATGTTGTACACATTTGACCCCTCTACAGTTAGATTCATGTGGGTGTATATGTGTGTCTGTGTGTGTGTGTGTGTCTGTCTGTCTGTCTGTCTGTGTGTCTGTGTATGTCTGTGTGTGTGTGTGTGTGTCTGTCTGTGTGTGTGTCTGTGTGTGTGTGTGTCTGTCTGTGTGTCTGTGTATGTCTGTGTGTGTGTCTGTCTGTGTGTGTGTCTGTGTGTGTCTGTGTGTCTGTGTGTCTGTGTGTGTATCTCTGTGTGTGTGTGTCTGTGTGTGTCTGTGTGTGTGTGTGTCTGTGTGTGTGTGTCTGTGTGTATAATTATGTAGAAAATCTCAATTCAATCAACATTGCTGAATCCTCCTCGGGCTCTCAAATTCTAGTAAATGAAACCATAGTTATTTGCCTTTGCTTTCTCTTTTCTAACTAGGAAAGAAAGAGCTATTCCTGGAAAACCAGGATAGTCTGTCACCTCATAAGGGGTCATGGTAGACTGAGTGATGCCCTCGAAGGAGTCAGTTAGAAAGCTCTAGAACCTGTGACTGTTGGCTTATACGGTGGAGCTTCTGAGCATTTGACTACATTAAGGATCTCTAGATAAAGCGATCATTTGGAATTACCTGGGTGGGCTCTTAACACCTTTAAAGAATGGTGAAAGGGCGTGAGACACCCCAGAGAAGACATCACTGTGAGGACAGAGGCAGACTGTGGAAGGATCGCAGACACAAGCCAAAGAACACCAAGGAATCCTGGCAGCTTCCAGAAGCTTCCAGAACTGGGTGGAAGCTGATTCCTTCCCAAGCCTCTGCAGGGAGTGTGGTCTGTTGACACTATCTCCAGACTTGTGGTCTCTGGGAATGTGTGACATTTCTATTGTTTTCGGGTGTCGAGGTTGTGGCAGTTTGTTAAGAACTAATCCACTGGTTAATGCTACGAGCTTTCGTATATTGTACCTTTGCAATGTAGTGGGAAAACACAGTGTGGCCTTATCATCAGGGGAAGAATGTAAACTCAGATCTAACACCATAGCCGATAAAAGAAATACTACATGGTGCTCACAGCACCATTTTACATCAAGATGTGTTAGCCTAAAATGACAGACAACCCAGTGGTTTATTTTAAATATTTGTAGTGGTTCTTGGGGAATTTTATGTATGCTTTGATCCTATTCACCACCTTATATCCTGTGTTGCTAAAATCTCTTCTCAGGAGGAAACATAACAGCGTCCATCCCTTCTCCTAAGGTCCTAGAGACAAACCAACTCATGACTCCACCAGAGCTTCCTCTGGGGAACCAAGGGGCTTACTGGGCTTCCTTACAGAACACAGGGGAGGAGCTACTTACAGAGCTCCTCCCCCAGCCGACTGCTCCTGGAAAGCCTTAGCATCAGGTCTGAGGGCTTCCCTTTAGACACACAGATGAAGCTCCTGCTCTCCGGCCTCAGTGTCTTTATTCCCCGGGCCTCGTGCAGAGTCGCCAGGTGGTGGAGAACAACTTGATACTCAGGTTAAAATCTCATGACCTACTCCACCTCTTTATGCAGTTGTAAACTCCCAACCAGCCCAGATGGCATGATCCCTTACAAGGGGCACAGCAGAACTCAAGATAGTGGCTGCTTGTATCAGAAGCAAATCTCTCATGCCACCAAATTCAGGCCAATTTGTAGTGCCCAAATATTCTTGGATGTTTGGCCTGAAGTGGGGTCAGCTACCCAGGGACTAGCTACACAGTCTTAGAGAAAACTGGCCTCCCCTCTCCCAAAACTAACAGCTGCCAGCTCTCCACTGCTAGGAGTGGGATGTTGTGCCCCATTTCTCTCCATGCTGGTATTTGGATCTGCTTTGGCTTCCACAGGCCTTATGCTTGCTGCCACAGCCACTATTCAGCTGTCCTGGTGTGTCCAGAGGACACTGTTTCCTTGGGGTCATCCATCACCTCTGGCTCCGATACTCTCTGTCCCTTCTTCTTCAAGAATCCCTGAACTGCAGGAGGAAGGTTTCAGTCCCTATGTTTCACCACACAACAGTTTTTCTTCTGATTTTCTTTTATTGAAAAAGATATCCTTTCATTCAATATATTCTGATTAAGATTTCCTCTTCCCAAACTCCATCTAGAGCCTACCTCTGGCTCTTCCCATTCCACATCCTTTCTGTCTCTCCACAGAAAACGGACACCCAAAGAGCAAAATAAAAATAAGATTTCACCTGGTTTTCACCTGGTATATATATTCTCAGAGGCTTGACCATCTAAGCAATGTCAAGGAGTAAGCCCTAAATCCAATCAGGTATTTCTTGGTTACTACCACAAATTTTCTGTTACCATTGTACTAGAGTATCTTATTGGCAGGTCACCATTATAGATCAAAGGGTTTGTACCCGGGTCAATGTTTCCCTTTCTCCTTTAGTAGCATGATGAGTACCTTCCAGTACTGTGAAGACTGGGTAAGCATCAATTTAACTCCCCCATTCTCAAAGAGTTGTATAAGTGTTGTCTTCAGTAAAAAGACCTTGGCAATAGCCTGGGTTGTTTGAGAGCTCTCATAGGGCCCCTTTGGCCAACAAACCAATTAGATGTAACCCAATTATGGCACTGAAAGCTTCATTTGGTGATGGCAGGGAATCAGTTGAGGCTCTGCCACCCTGATATTTGGCGGTGCCATTTAGATCACCTTCATATATGTATATGTCATAGAAAGTATATACTGCATTAGATTTCCATACAGCCCCTCAAATGTCCCTTAATTTTAGCTGTTCCTTCCTTTGGCCCCTCCTTTGTCCCCTCTTCCTTCTCCTAACCATTTGATCCTCCCATTCTTGCCCCCCCCATCCAGCCATAACTATTCAATTTCTCCTTGCTAGAGAGATCTAGTCTTCTCCCAACTTCCTTACTTTGTACCTGACTTCTGTTGTTATATGGATTACAGATTGATTATCAAAGACTTAACAGCTGACATCACATAAGCACATTTATCATTCTGAGTCCGGCTTACCTCAGAATAATATTTTTCTAGTTCCAGCCATTTACCTGCAAATTTCATGTTTCATTTTTGAAAACATTGCAGTACAAGTTGTGTTTGGGGCTGGTGATGTTGCTGGCTGTTATTTTATCATCCAGGAATGTTTTCGATATTCTTGGTGTTTTGTGCTTCCATATGAAAGTGAAAATCATCCTTTCAAATTCTGTGAATAATTGTGTGGAAATTTTGATAGTGGTTGCATTGAATCTGTAGACTGCTTTTGGTAGGATGGCCATTTTTGCTATACTAATACTATCCAATCCATGAGCATAGAAGGTTTTTCCATCTTCTGATGTCTTCTTCAATTTCTTTCTTATGTGTCTTAAAATAGTTATCATACAGGTTTTCCCCACGATTGGTTAGAGTTTCCTCCAGGTTACTTCCTGAGGCAACTCTAAAAGGTATTGTTCCCCTGATTTCTTTCTTAGTCTGCCATTTGTATATGGAAAGACTACTGATACTAATAAAGACTACTAATACTTTCTGTATTAATTTTGTATACTGCTACTTTGATGGAAGTGTTTATCAATTGTAGGAGTTTCCTGGTGAATTTTTTTAAATTACTTATATACATTATTATATAATCTTCAGATAAAGAGACTTTGGACCCTTCCTATGTACATCTCTTTGAGCTCCTTTAGTTGTGTGATTGCTCTAAGACGTCAAGTACTATACTGAGTAGGTGTGGAGACAGTAGACAACCTGTCTTGTTCTTGGTTTCAGTGAAAATGCTTTGAGCTTCTCTCCATTTAGGTTAATATTACCAAACAGTTCTTATTAAAACCAGCTGTATTCATTCAACTTTCCCTTTCTGCCCGTACAGCCTCTGCCATTTGGTTATCTCTTGGTTTTTAGAGCTATTCTTTTAAATGCTATACAAACAACTCATTTCACAGAAGATGAGACTGAGGTGAAATCACTTGTTGGGATTCACCCCTCAAACTATATTTTACCACTTCCTGCTGTAAAGAATCTTGGTCTCAATCAGTAAGAAAAGTCTGATAACTCTCTCTCTCTCTCTCTCTCTCTCTCTCTCTCTCTCTCTCTCTCTCTCTGTGTGTGTGTGTGTGTCTGTCTGTCTGTCTGTCTGTCTCTTTCTCTCTCTCTCTCTTTCTCTCTTTCTCTTTCTTCCTTTAAGTGGCTTTTAGTTGGCTTTTAGAAGATGTACCAATCTCTGTGCAGTCAAAGGTTAATAAACCACTTGAACATGCAGAGGACAGACAGGGTTCTGTCTCCATGGTAATAAACTGGTAAGTGATGCCTGCAGAAGATGAAGCCTATAATTCCGCTGCTGCTGGTCTGCACCTCCCATTCTAACAACGCGCATTCCTCTCTTCATGGGAACCATCGGGTCACAAAAGCCAGCTCATCTGCATCATCACAATGCTGTTTAATCTTCCTCTTGCATCTGAGAGATACATCTAGTGATGAACAGTCACACTGGGTTCTGGGGACTTGGAATGCTTGCAGAATCCATTCGGAATGCCTCAGATTTATTATTAAGCCCTCTGAAGCCATTTACTTGGGGCCAGCTTTTGGGGGGATGGGACATCCATTGTGTGCCACTTATCGGGAGTTATAACACAGTTGATGAAGTGTGACAACACAGTGTGAAAACACAGGCATAGATGGAATTGCAGGAGATTAGAGGAGGGTGGGAAGGGGGTAAGCTCTTATATTACGCAGCTAATGACTGTGAGCAGAGAGCAGAAAAATGTGGAAAGAGGTTCTGTCCTGCTTCCTGACCTCTTTCTTGTGGTCTTTTCTTCCGATTTCGTGAGTCCCCACACCCACACTTACCTTTACCCACCCTTGCAGGTTCAAAGACTGATTGACGATCCTTCAAGCGGGGATCACACAGGAGGAGCAGGTATAGAAAGTGGGTCGATGCTGATGATGTACAGTGTTGAGTACTTAATGCAACATGAAGGACACAGTAGTGCTGGAAAGAGGCAGTCATGTGCTGTCTAGCAAGGTTCAGTTCACTCGTAAAATTGAAACTACTTCATCAACCATGAATCATCGTCTTGTGCTCCGAGCTGCATCCACTTGGAAAGATGGTCTAGGTCAGCTTTGCTGCTTCCAAGAGTGCACACGATATGCCCAGGGGAAAGTGAAGAACAAGCAGGAATGAACTATTTCAGGGACTTCAGGAATGCCTCTTGAAATTACCAAGATGTTCACCTTGTAGCCAAACCATTATACTTGGAGGACTGTATCCTAAGCAAACCATGATAAGTGGAGGGGGATGTGTAAAAGGTCTTTACTGTTACCTAGTGCCACAGAATTAACAAAAGCTCCCAGGAAACTCTCTGCATACCCAGTAACAAAAAAAGTATTTTTAAGAACACGTAGCGTTAGGCAGCTATAAAAATGAGTTACACTTCTGTTCATGGACCTGGAAACACAACCACACAATTATCAAAAGGCAGCTGCAGAACAATACATGCAACACTATGTAATTAAAACTTAAGTTGCAAGGGCTTAGTGGCCCCAAACGCATACCATCCTTATAATATCACTGGGGACTTTCAGGTGGTTCATCTGTAGATCGAGAATATAAAGCAAAAGAACGCCGAGACTGTACACTAGGTTGATTTCGATCTCTCTTTGGAGACAGGAAATGAAGTTTACATCATATTGTGGTTGCTTGAATGGCATGCTCCCCATAAGGCTCAGGAATTAGAAGACACAGTCTCCAGTTGCTTGCTGTTTGGGTGTGGGGAGGATTAGAGGGATGACCTGATGGGTGAAGTACTCCACTGCAAGGGGGCCTGAGGGACTTGGAAGTTTCAAAAGACCTGTCCCATTTCTAGTTAGCCTTCTCTGCCTGGTTGAAGACATAAGCTCTCCATAAGCTCTCTGTTGCTGTTCAAGCTGCCTACTGCCCGCTGCCTCCTCTGCCTGCTGCCTCCTCGCCACCATCATGGACTCTAAACCTCTGAAACTGTAAGTCCAAAGCGAACTTTTTTCTAGAAGTTGCTTTGGTCATGGTGTCTTATCACAGCAATAAAAAAGAATAGCTAATAAACATGTGCCCTGCCTTGCCCTGCCCTGCCCTGCCCTGCCCTGCCCTGCCCTGCCCTGCCCTGCCCTTCCCTGCTCGACTTTCCACTGCCCTAATAATCTTCCCAGCACAAAAAGATTCTTTAGTCTACAGAAAAATCTCTGAAAGTTAGGATTCCCATGAATGGTAAGGTCAAGAGTCAGGATAAGCAGCAGCATATGTGTGTGTGTGTGTGTGTGTGTGTGTGTGTGTGTGTGTGTGTGTGTGTGTAAGTATGGCTGTATGCATATACGTATGTATATATGTATGTATGTATGTATATGACCATGGACCTATTGAATCTTGATTTCCAGAGAGTTGGTGATAGGAGACAGAGAGATAAAGCATATTTAATAAGCATCTCAGATAATTTGGATACTCTTCCCTCTCTTTTAAGAACCCAGTTGAAAAAAATTAAAATATACACCCTCCTCCTGTTACCAAGAAATTATTGGTAATAATAATAGTAACAGGAGTACGCACACAACAAACCAGAACACTGACTCAAGGGTATTCATCTAAACAGGTTTGTTTCATTCTTACAACATCCTACAAGGGTTGTGTTAATTATCCCCAGTTTGTGACATGAGGATAGACATACAGACCAAAAACCATTACACAACAAGTCACAGATCCCAGAAGAAGAAACCTGAGAAGTCTAGCTTCACTGCTTACATAGAGAAACGCAAGTCAGAAGACAGGAGTGGGATCAGGCTCCAGAATGCAAGGACATTTGCCTGTGCATGTTTCTCACGTACCCTGTCCCCCAGAGCTCATCCACAGCGGCATGCTGATCACCAAAGGAATTGCCTTTGCACTGGCTACTGCAACTGGAGAACCAGCTCAGAGGAGGCATGCATGGTCTAGGATGTCTTTCCCTAGTTTCTTCCCTGCCACGGAGACAGATGGCTTTCATAAACAGGGTGCTGAGCTCACTGTTCCATTAGATGCCTGCAGACATGAACTGAAGTCTCACAGTATCTACTGCTTTCTGACTGTGTTCCTAACAAGTGCAGCTTTCCAGAGCTCTTGGTAAAATTAGCCTGTGCGTATGTACAGGCTGCCTCTGAAATCACTGCCTGGGAGCGGGCGGGGGAAGAAGTGAACGAGAGAGCACGCAAGTATTCTTTTCTCTCAAGACTTGCTCTCAGTCTAAAGCTTGGTAATTAAATCTTTCTTGCTTCAAGAATTATGTTATTAGGGGAAACACCCTTAACACTAAAGGCTGCTTTTGCCACTCTGTAACAGTGGCTTCAACTCAAATAACTTAACCTCTGAACTGTGCTCTTGTCATTTGTGGAATGGGGACATTATTCGTTGCCCTACTGATGTGACAACTTGCACAGTTTGCTCTGCTCTTCTAGTTTCACATCCTTGGTGGCTATCTGTAAATTCACAGTTCACTCAGTCATTTATTCAACCTACATTATTTCATCTAATAGTTAGCTGTGAAAAGTGTACACACACACAGAGAGAGAGAGAGAGAGAGAGAGAGAGAGAGAGAGAGAGAGAGAGAGAGATACACATACAGACACAAAATCAAAGACACACACAGACACACAGAGATATGCACACAGAGACACAGACATACAGACACACAGAGACACAGAGGTACCCAATACACAAACACACAAACACACACAGAGTGCAGAAATGAAGAGAGGCACTTCAGATTGGAAAGGAACACTAATGGAAAAAAGAAAATAAGACAGTTAAGCACACAGTGTGAACACAAACCTACAGTGTGTGCCTCTATGTTTAGATATTTTACATGGTGTCTCCATTCCATTTAGGTATTCATTTTTAAGATTTCCTTAAAGACAGAACCATTTTTGCCTTTTCTAGGTTATGACCCTTAGCTGACACTTCTTGCATTCTCTCTTGGAGGGAGGTGGACAAGGATTATGAGGATTACCACGGATCAAGACATTTAAAGAAGTGTGTGTGTGTGTGTGTGTGTGTGTGTGTGTGTGTGTGTGTGTGTGAAGTGCTTTAAAACCATGCCTGATAAGATTAACCTCAGATGTTACACATAGCATATAAAATAAAGGTTCTGCATAGCTCAAGATATTATCTCAAAGCAAATTCACAGTGTGCACATGGGCATAGGAATGTTAATAGTGTTTTTGATTTGTAATGTTTTGCCATGTAATGTTGGATATATCTTAGAAGTACCTGGAAATGGTAAAGGTGTGAGACAACAGGACCTGTTTCATAGATGAAAAGACAAGAGAAAACGTGTGGTAATTAACCAAAGGTTTCTCGGATTCCAGGGTGTGCACTGTCCTTTCCCATCCAAGATAGATTACTAAGGGGGAACAAAAGAAAAGATTTTTTTAATTGCCATTTAGATAGAAATGGCTTCTTTTATTCTGGAACATTGCTGATAATTCTAGAAATAACTTACCCTCACCCAGTTCACATGGTTAATGTCACCCACAGTAACTGGAGATTTTAGAAGGTGGCCAGTGGCCAGAGATAGTGATCAGAAGGCCAGAGTCTCCTATCCACCACATCTGGAAGGTCAACTTTAATATGGTCATTATCCCAAGGTGGTAGGAAATTCTGTAAGTGCTTTAAAAAGAATGTGGTGTCGAGCCTTTGCAGCAATCCACTGGACAAGGCTCAGAACAGCTCAGGAATAAAGTCTTGAAAGATAATAGCAGCCAAAACAAGGTGCCAGAATTCTCTCAGGGGCCCTGAAAATTGCTGTCATTCTTCCCAGTCCCCCATCTGGATTTTTCCCAGGAAACTTACCTCTGCTTCCCTAGCTTACGGTCTGGTGTCCCTGTCACGGTCTGCCCCACCACCTGTTGGCCAATGCACTTGCCACTCGGGCAAATACCAGCCCCCATGAGCTTCTGCAGGAGCTGCCCACTCTAGCTACTGGACCATCTGCCCCACTCAGTCGTTTTCTCCAGGGAGTCTCTCTATACACAACTGCAGATTCCTCGGGGTCTTTTGACTTCTGGTGTGGGACTTCATGAAACTAGTGATTCTCAAAGGTCTAGAAAATTAGGGGAGCCAGAGGACATGTTCAAGAGGTTTTATGAGTTCTTACATAGGAGAAACACTATGAAGACTATAGTAATGGCAGTAATAAACAAAGGCAAAAATACCCTCTACGGCGACCTATAAATGGTAGTGTCAATAATTTGATAGAAACTATTCTAAGTAACATATAGTCATTCAAACTTCACAAAACCTGTGTGGTACATCCCAGCATGTTACCCCCATTTCTCAGGCACAGAAAGATTGAGTAATCTACCTAAGATTTAAACAGATAAAGCTGTGTGAGAGGAGACGTTGTACCAGGCAACCTAGCTAATATAAAGCGGCACACATCAATACATGCTTTCTACTGTAGTAAAGGGGTACCATGTGCAAGAAAGATCTCCAGTAATGAGGCTTGTACCATCACCTGTAAGATGCCTTTCTTTTTTAAAGTTCCAAAGGAGGCTGGTAATGAAAACAGAAGCAGAAGTGAGGTACTAAATTGTAGACACACCACATACCCAGACAGATGATTGGAAACTCGGGTCATGGGTGTTATGCATGGAATCCTGTTTGAGCTGAGAGCTTTAGACTGTTACTCCCTTCAGAGGCTCCACGACGCTGCCCTCTGTGGAAGCGTGATTGAATGATGGGCTGGAAAGGAATGCAGTGATCATCTTATCTCAGCACACAGACAGCTCCCGGGAGGCTGCATGGCTCAGCTCCTCATGATGACCGGAAAGACATTCTGAGAAAGTGATAATATCCAATTACCTCACAGCCACAAGAGTGCAGGGACTGAGGACCTTGTGTCCTTCAGTTAACAGGTGTCACAGAACAAGAGGAAGGGAGAGGAGGCTGTCAATCTACTAGAAGGGACCAAGGACTTTAACTGAAGGTTAAAGGTCAGGGATTTCTTTTCCAACAAAGAAAAAGAAGGATGATAGATCCGGGGGAAGCTGTAAGCAACTCTCTCTGGGTGCCACACGAGAACACCTGCTAAGGTAGCATGCCTCAAAAGCAGCCCTAATACATAACTTCTATATGTAATAAATAGTTCTCATAGTGACCTAAGGAGGGCAGGGGATAGTTCGATAGCTCTCCCTCTGCCTTCTATTTTTTCTGCCTTTCCATGTAGCCTTGAGAACTATGGAACGGGCACAGGGAGCTGAGTAGGGGCTGAGTTTTGACTAATCATATATGGCATTTAAATGACAGTAGCCAAAGGTCTATGAGAGAGCAGTCCTGGATTCTCATTCCTTACTCCACTCCTTAGAACCCACCATGTCTTTCCGTGCCTCTGGTGCTGATAGAGAACAAAGAGAAACAGTAGCCAAATGACACTAGTACTGGAGGACAGAACCCAATAGCTCAGTCAACACCTAAGATGAGGGACCAGACGAAAGACAGTCTCTGGTACAGAGAGATATCTGGGGCTAGCCTATAGGAATTATTTGTTGGATGGAAGAGCATGCTGAGACAGAAAAGGCAAGAAGTCACAAAATCAGGGCGACTGTTTTCTTCGGAGATGCAGCAAGATCTCTGACTGTAGAAAGGAATGTTCAAAAGAGATAAAGGGTTAGTGACATGAGACATGGCAGTATAGCAAAACCCACATGAACAAACAAGTAAAGATCTGGGGGCTGCTGGTCATGGATACACATCTCTAAACAGGGATTGCAGCAAAGGCAGGAGGATCACAAGTTCAAAACCAGCCTTGGCTACATGGTGAGAGCTGGTTTCAATAGATGATAAAAGATAGATAAGTAGATAGATAGATAGATAGATAGATAGATAGATAGATAGATAGCTTTTTTTCTAAAAAAAAAAAAAAATCAACCAAAAAGTCTTTCAAGGTCTCCATTAAAAACTTTAACTGAGTTACTCATTCACTGAAATAACAAAAGAGCATCTCCCACATGTCTACAACTTGCTAGAGGTAGAGGCTGGATGCAATCATGCCTCCCTACATCACAGGATAAGACTGAACAAGATGGTGCCGTAGGAGGCTAGGGGAAGGGAGGGCCTCGGGACAACAGCACAGAGGGACAGCGAGGGCACACACAGTCCTAGTTGGTAAACGATTTGATGTTGAAAAGGTAAGCGACAATTTACCAAAGGGTAGGTAACTGCAGGAAGGGAATCTCCAGATGGAATTAGAAGGAGGCGATCTAATAAGTCAAGTTGTTTTTACTGTGATAAAAACATGTGTGTTAAGGCTGCAGAAAGCTTTGACAAAGGCCATCTGTCAAGGGTTGAGGATCTCAAAGTCAGAGTCCATGCAATGTTTCATGTTTGTTCAGCCAACACACATGGAAGACATAGACAAGACCAGAGTGGTTGCTCCATAGATGTGAAGTTAAGCTGAAGTGGGAAAGGGGCTGAAATGGAAATGGGCTCCACATTTAACAGCCCCTTCTTCCTTCACTCCATTAGTCCACTGAATAAGGTTTAATTCCACACCAGAAAACATGTCTATGGAAAGAGATATACGACTGCAACCTTTCTAACCGCATGGCTAAGTGTGTCTTAGGAACTGTAACTATGTGTCCAGTGATACCTATGTGGAGGAGTTTGTATCGGGAATCCGCATGATCCATGGGTCAGGATGCTCTGAGACTAGGGTAGTGGGAGCTAGCCAACTTGTGACTCAAATCAGTAGTCCATATCGAGACATGTGCACAGAACATGGTCAGGGCCAGAGAGGAGGCAACAGAAAAGAGATGCCTGGAGACGCAGCTGATGGGCTTTGAGAGTGATGGAGGCAGAGCCCAGAGGGGATATTTGGGATGGAGAAATATGGACTGACCCCAGGGATTCAAACTCAAGCAAGCAGGTGCTGTCAGAGAACACACACTTACCTTTAGCTCTCCATACTTACTGCACAGTCGTCAACAGAACTGACCAATACCTAAGAGTCACCTTGAGCCACCAGTCGGAGAGGATGTCACAGTCCGATACCCGAGGCACTCCCTCTACTGAGGAAAAAGAAATCAAGTATTCCTCAGTTCCTACCCTCCCTCAGACACCTTCTCCTTTCTGACCCCCTCCCCCATGGTGTAGCCAGAGTGCTAATAGCTCTTCTGTCTTAAGTCAGTATGATCCATAGCCAAGTAACTCCATAACCACAAGAGGGCAATGAACGTGCTCAGAGAGGCACAGGGTGGTAATTATTTTCCCATTAGCACCAACTACACTAATAGCATCATAGAACAATTAACATTCCTAAGCTCGCACTTAGATATAACCTGTGCATGCCTTGCAGGAGTAGATTGACACACAGCCCTGCAGAAATAAGCCACAACTGTGCAGGGAGCCGGATGCATCCTGGCCATGTTTCTGAGCTATCAGCCATGCATTTGTGTGAGGCGGCTAGGGGAGAGCTCAGTTTTGATTACCGCTGAGCTAGCCAGCCTCGAGCCAAACACCACTGAACTCGGCTGTTTCTTCTTCAGGCCCCAGGAAGCAAGCACATGAGTGGGAGAAAAGCTGCAGCCCAGCATCATCCTTTGCCTCTCTCGCTCTTTCTTTTGCCCATCACTAAGCAACCGTTCTTTGTGCTTAAACCTACACGTCTTTGTGCATTGTAACCCTCGGTTGCTTGAATCGACAGCTCCATTTGATAGTGTGCTGGAGATGTCTATTCTATTTATTCCTGCCTTAAGTCAGCCACAATGAAGAACAAGTCATTTTGACCTCTATTATGGCTCAAGGGCCTCTCTTTCCGTGTTCCCATAGCGTCATATTGCAGCATAGAACACAAATTCCACTTCAATCACCCATTCTCTTGCTCCGTTTGCCCCCTAGACTGTTTCTGGAGAGTAGGTGCTGTGCCTTGTCTGTGTGTAACCATATCCTGTGTATCTAGCATAGACTCTAAGTTCAGTGATTTCTAACTACGGGGTGAATGAATGAGAGGGTGCTTTCCTGCAATTCAAGCCCTGGTTGTTAAAAGTCTGATTATCTGGTTTAAAGAATAGGCCAGCCAGGTTGAATGGATCTGGCCAGGAAAAATTAGACAACGTGAAAGAGGTTTGCTTTGGATGAGCCAGGTGTGTAGTGACAGCTACAGATTTAAAAACTATTTTCTTCCTGGAGCCGGAGATGGCATGTGGCACATACGCTCAGGGACAGAACAGCAGAAACACATTGAACAAAAGGACTGGTTATTGCTCAGGCAAAGAAGAGCTCTCTTCAAGTAATTGTGTCTAACTTAGGCTCTGTCGGAAGCAGAACCTGAGACAAGGACTCTTACTCACATGATTTATGGTGGATGTGTTCCTAAGAAAAAGAGCAGTGTAAGGAAGGCCAGATGTGAGCCCCATTGGAGATAGCTACAGCTCACCACCATGAACTGCAGTAGTGGTCTCAAATTAAGGGAGGGAAGTCCGTCCTTCGTCTCCCCGTGTGGGTGGGTCAGTAGCTATGAGCTATCTCCTGAGGCAGAAACCATACCTTCCTAGAGAACATAGTACTAATCGCAGTGGTGGAGAATCTCTGTGAAAGTCGGAGAGCGAGCTGTTTGCACTCAGCACTAGGGTCAAGGGACGGGTGCATGACTGGCATCGAGGCTCTGAGAAGGGGCCAGTGGGATGACTCAGTGGGTAGAGGCACTTAGCCAATGCTTGATCTTCAGGAATAACAGAGCAAAAAGAGAGAATTTGTGCCCACAAGCCATCCTATGACCTGCACACATATACACATACACTGTGGCACACACAGGTGCGTGTGCACTCACATCTACACATACATACATATACTAAATGAAATGTAAAATAAAAGTGCTTTGGGCATGGCAACTATAATATATACTGAGTTCGAAAGTGAGGAATGTTTATTAGAACAGTTTCTAGCTATTAAACCCACAACCTATGCCAAGTGCTGTGCTCAGTCTTGTCTGTGCACATGCGTTTGTTGATCTATTCCTTAGGAAACACTGAGAGAGAGGTAATACATTATTGTTTCCTTTGGATGTATAAAAACACTCAGAGATCACTATACTTCACACTGAGGACATCTTATTTCTCTATCTACAGTCCTAGAACACAATCAGGACACTATATATCTATATTTGGCCAGAGTCCCATGCATTTGTTCAATGAAGTCTCCTGATGTTTTTGTTTTTGAGCATGTATGTCATGACAAGGGTAGACGTTATGATTCAAGATCTCATATCCACAGGAATATATATATATATATATATATATATATATATATATCACTTACCATATACAGTCTAATCATCAGTCCCTGATCAATGAATAATCTAGACTTTATATCCCTATCAAAACCATCTTCAATCCCTCATATAGAATATGCCACAAGACTGAGGCCACAGACCCAACCCTTCAGGTCCCTCTTTGTTCAGAGAGAAGACTGAACTTAGCGATCACTAAACTCCTTTGTAGAGCTCACATCTCAGGACTCCTAGCCCAGACTGTGCACCCAGCAGGCTCATGGACATGTCCTTGTCAGGACTGTGGTTGTCAGTTTTGGGTGTCAACCCTGCTAAGCTGTGGTCGCTGCTTCTGCCAGTCATCCAGGTTTCACCTTGGAGACATCTTTTATCACTTGAAGTGAGATTATCTTCAATTATCTGAGTGGACCTCACTCAATCAGAGAAACAAAGCTTTAAGAGCAACACTGAAGCGTCCATGGGGAAGCAAAGCATCCATTCCACCATGTGGCTCCAGCTCCAGCTTCAGACTTTACAGCCTGCCTGTCTCACTTCAGACTTGCTAGCCACCTCCACAGTCAGTCAAGCTAGTTCTTGAAATAAACCTCTCATCTTTCTTGAGATAGATATATAGATATAGATACGCACACATATGTAAAGATATCAATATATAGATATAAATAGACATGTCTATCTCTTAGTTTATATGTATGTATATATAGAGACACACACACACATATATATATGTATATATATAGACAAACATGTATATACACACACACTTATACACATATATCTATAGAGATATAGAAAGACACAGCTATAGCTATGTCTGCCACTTCTTGGTTCTGTGTATCTGGGAGACCCTGCAAGAAAGGGACCCACTGTGAACTTTTTTTCTTGCACTGTCCTCAGTGTTCTTAAACCTGTCTAAAACACAAGCAGGCAGATAGATGAAGCTGGTACTTACAGCACCAACTAAAGCAAGAGAAAAGTTCATCTCCTCAACAAATCCATCCAGAAGTTTGCAATCAGGAAATATGTAACTTTATATTCACTTATTCTCTGTTTTGTTTTGTTTTCTTTCTTTCTTTTTTTTTTTTTTTAATCTGTGTGTGGGTGGGAAGGACTCTAATCCCAAAGATAAAACAGCATAACTAAGAACAGCTTGGGGAGGAGAGAGTTTATTTCACAGCAGAGATGGTAGTCTATCATCCAGGGAAGTCAGGGCAGGAACTCAAGGCAGAAACCTGGATGTGAGAACTGAAACAGAGGCCATGGAGGACACTGTTTACTGGCTTGGTTCCTCTGGCTTGCTCAACTGCTTTTTTTATTTTTTTAATGCATCCCAGACCCAAGTGCCTAGGGGATGGCACCACCCTAAGTAGGCTGGACCCTTCTACATGAATAGCGACTAAGAAAATAAGCTGAACATGATGGTGCACATTTTTTTATCCCTGCACTCAGGAAAGAGACAGAATTAGGCATATCTCTGTGAGTTTGAGGCCAGCCTACTTTACATAGTGAATTGCAGACCAGTGAGGATTACATAGTGAGACTCTTTCTCAACTAAAAAACAGAGAGAGAGAGAGAGAGAGAGAGAGAGAGAGAGAGAGAGAGAGAGAGAGAGAGCGCCACAGACATGGCCACTGGTCAATCTGATGGAGACAATTCCTCAGTTGAGATCCTCTCTCACCAGATAACTCCAGTTTGTGTCAAGTTGAAGAAAACTAACCAGCACAAAGGTCAAGTCTTGGCTCCCGTGACTCTCTAGTAGTCAGTGTGATGACTGCTGCCTCCTATCCCCATCCAAGAACACAAGAGGCTGCACAACTTGGCATCTGAGAGAACCCATCGCAGATGGTACGTAATTGATCTTTTTATGTTTTTTTTTTTAATCTAGAATATGTCATCTTTGAGAAATGAGAAACACTCTTAGAGAAATGCAGGCTTGCTTGGTTTTAGCAAATGCGTTTACCATCTCCAAGGGAGAGGCTGCTTCCTCAGGGTGGCCAGAGATTTATTAGCTGGAAAACATTCCGGAGACAAGCCCTTTTCTTGTTTGTGTCCCTCTGTAGGTTGTTGGGAGTCCAGAAGACTGATGTGCATCAGGCCTTCCTTGCAGGTGGCTGAAGCAATATCCATTCTGACTGTAACATGTAGGCAGGCTGTTCCTGAAACAAGAATTGCTAGAGTAGGAGGGACTGAAAGAGACTTTGCTGACTCTCTGAGTCTAGACTTTCTTGAACACAACTTGGAGTTGTTATGAGATTTGGAAACAGCAGGAATCTAACAAATGAGTTCATGACTAGGCTAATCCTCAACCCCCAGGGTTTTAATACCTTTGATGGAGAAATTGGGAGGAGGTTCAGGTCCTCCATCACACTCCAGCTTCAGGGGAGAATCTAGCGACTCAAAATTGAAAAACGTTAATGGATGTTAAGACCACAAAAAAGGAAGTTTCAGGTTGTCTCCAGCCTGTAATGCAAAACTTCCCAATGGATTTAGCCCGTTGACCCTCATCCCCAGCCAATGACACAGAGGCTATGTGGCCAGACATCTCAGATAGGACGGAGCTCAGAATCCATGAGACAAGAAGCACACACAAAAAGGCTTTAGAATAAGAGGCCCAAAGAATTAAATTTCCTAGTAGAACCTGAAACTCACCAATGAAAGAGAAGTCAAGAACCTGCAACAAAACTCTGGAATCTTCTCCAGTCTCACTAAAGCTCCCCTGGCCACTCTTCAATTTCTCTTCACCTAAACTCTTTGATATAAAATCCTAAGTGCTTTAAAGGACACACAGAACCTCATAGTACTAGCCCTGCCCCTCGTTAGTCACAGCCCCAACTCACTCTAGTCACAACCTGTGTTTTTAATCAGATAGAACCATTTTACCCTTGTCCTTCCTGCCTCGAGCCTGAAACACATTCAGCCAACTTTCTAAGTCTCATCAGTCTTTCCAGACACAAAGCATGTCTGTTCCCACCTCCTCAGACTGAGTCCCTTATGAAAGCATCTGTATCCGCTCAGGACCCAAGACCAAGTTCTCAGTACAGAAGAGATTTATTTGCCCCAATGAGACAGAGGGCAAGGAATTAGAGACAAAGACAGGAGATAGAGGATAAGGGAGAAGGGAAAGAAAACAAAGGAAAGGGGGCAAAAGACTGCCTCTGGATAGAGAGGAAACAGACGTGGCCCATTGGCAAATGGTGGTTTATAAAGGTAAAATGGGAACCAACACCCCACCCCTCTCCACCCCACCCCACCCCCATTAGGATGAGGTGTTTAATTTTAATTGGGAATGCTGATTAGGTGAGCCGAAGAGGGTTTTTGATTGCTGGACTTCATTACTTTGATAACTGAACCTTGGTAGTCAGCCTCAGGAGGAGGAAGTGGCCAAATTAAGGGACTGGACCAGGAATGTAATCTAAGGGGTCTTAGCAAGGCAGTGGGAACAGGGGAGAAGCCAAGGCCTGCCAGAACTGGGGCTGGCTAGATTCTCCTCACCTTACGTTCCTGATGATTTTCAATATTCTCTATTTTCTAAAGACCAATGTATGCTCATATCTCTGTATATAAGTGCTTTAATTATCATAAGAACATAAACTATTTAGAACCACACACAATCACAATGGCCTTTTCATATCTCTCTCTCTCTCTCTCTCTCTCTCACCACAGGAGGGATAAAAATCAATAAAATACAATACAAATTAAAATCTGTACGTGATTGGTTTGGTACTGTACCTCCAAACCTGACCCCCAGCCCACACTGAAACATTGTGTTCACAAGTTCCTCATCTGATACCATCTGAAGATGGACCCTCGGGAGTACACCGTACACCTTACCCCAAAGCGCCAAGCATGCACTGCTCCTCGCACTCAAAACTGGTGCTCATCCTCACTCTGCAGGAATTAAGCTCCTCAAAGCTGGCATAGCATCTAGTACCAAGCACCCAATGCACAGGGAGTGCTGTGGTTTGGGATATTTATCCACCATTCAAGTCTCTACTTTGAAAGGGAGCTGTTGACGTCTTCGGTCAGAGGTTAGAATCTTAGATGTGCCCACTCCGCCCTGCCGTCAGTTTCCATGCACTGTTGACAAGTGCTGTTAGATGTGTGGGGACCCCAGTGCAAGGCTCTGTTCAGGGAAAGACTGATCAGTCCATCTCAAAGTCAGAAGCAGCTGTTGGACCAAGAGAAAAGCAAAGAATGAGCTCTAGTACCCCACCCCAGGCCCCCAAACCTCGGCTTCATTGGGGGGGAGGTTGAGGATTAGATGTGGACAGGCTCCATCTTCAGAATGGATGCGTGTACAACTGAGGCATACTTCATCTCAAATCAGCATTCAGAGCAAACAACAGGCAACAGCTTTTCATTGCTGCTTCAATTCCCTAAGCAAGAACGCCTGTCCAATTAGAGGATAATTATTGCTCCAGCCGGGATGGAGACGTGTCAGGAGGCGGCCAGCAAAAGTGGTGGTCGAGCTGATAATATATTAGATGCCAAGTGCCTTTCTGTCTCCAGACCTTTGTGAGGGAAACATGCAGATGCCACAAGCACATCCCCAGAGAGCTACAGGGTGGAAGAGCCAGGGACATAGTTGCTTTTTATGTCCTCTGGTTCATTCTTTTTTCAAACCTCTTGGCCCTGAAAGCATCTTGCTGTGGAGTGGTTCATACAAAAAAAAAAAAAAAACCCTGAACCCCTTTCTGGCCTGGTACATTGAGGGGCAAATGCTTGCATACACTCTGAGCCTCTGGGCCTGGGCCTAGGATAGCTCATCTCCCCATACAGCTCTGGTTGGCATTCTCCTGAAATTCTTCCAGAGCTCTAACACTGACTGTCTATATTCTGTGATGATCTCTCCCACCACCACCACCCGAGGCTCTCCATCCAGTGCATGACTTAAAAGTGACATAAACAAATTAAAATTCATCATAAAAGTGAATCCCCACTTCTTAGGCAAGAACTGTGAGGCTTAAGGGCTTTTGGTGGGGACTTTGAACACCCATGTATCCACGCATCCAGTAGAGGTCTCTTGTACTGGCTCTGCTCAAAGAAATAGGAGGTTTTGCCCCCAAGCTAGCACACAACAGAGAACAAAGACTAGAAACCAGGCAAGTACTTGAAGAGAAAAGATCATTTCCCTCTCCCTCAGTCAGGAGCCTTAAGGAGAGGAGGCCTCACCCACACATTCCCCCAGTTTGCACGTAGGATATCAGCCAGCAAATCCATCCACTAAAGCTGCCTCCAATTCAAACTGTATTGAGTGACAAATGGCTCAAAGATGTATAGGCGGCAATGGCCACTCCCCTGTGTGATTACCCTCTATGCATGTCTTTTCCTTCTCTCCCACCCCCCACCTCACCCCCCACCCCCCCACCACCACCACCACCAACCCCCCTTCCCCCCCCCACCCCCCCCCCCCCCCCGTTTGCTTCCTCCGCCCTTCCTCTCCCTCCTGTTGACTTTTTCTCTCCCTGCAAACAGTTCCAGGCACTGCTTAGCATCTGCCACTCTGGCTCTAGGAAGCTCTGCTTCCCCTCTGCTCCCTGGCTGGCTGGAACCCAGCCTCCAGTGTGGACCGACTGGCCCAGGCTCTGTGTTTCTCTGAGCATGAACTGCTGCGTTCCACAGCATCCACACCGACTCTGAAGTCAGGAGCCGCACCAGCACTTCAGTTGTGAGCCATAATCAAGACAGGACCAGCAGAGAGAGGTCAATGTTGATTTTTATACTTTTAGCAGAAAACGGAACAAGACATTCAGCTTTGGCCAGATCCCAAAGGAGGACTGAAAATGGTAGCCAGGTTGCTTGCACTGTCTCAGAGAGAACAGAATGAGAAAAAGACAGCACTGTTTTGGGGGTTCTGTTCTGTTTTGTTTGCCTAAGATGGACTGGGAAAACCTCAGTCTAGCTCCATAACCCCCAGGGCTTCACCCCCTGGTGAAGGGCTGCTGAGGATTGGAGCATAGCAGAAAAAGGCAGAAGTGCTCAGAATCAAGGCAGGAGTGTGGCCTGGTCAGGAAGGAAGCCCTAGTGGTCTCTGGGTGGCACGTATGACTGGGATTCTCAGATCTAGAGGGACAGGGAGCCAGTACAAGAGGGAGGTGTCGGAAGTGCGAAATCAGCGGAATACTCACTGCGTTTAAAATGTCAAGAACAAGACAGGGAGGAAAGGGGAGGGGGAGGGTGCCTTTTGGTTTGTAGGAGGCAGGTTACAAAATGCTAGAAACACAAGTTCGCATTCTTGTGTCTGCCTATTACAAGTCCAATCTGCAGGCTCCTGGGAGCCAGGGAACACAGGAGCCTGAACCCACCCCACTGAGCTCTGCCTCCACCTTCTTGGGCTCTGGAGGAGTCTCCCACTGCTGCATCAAGAGCCAGTTAGAATATCAGACACACCCAGTGCAATCGAGATCTCAACGATCTGGCTAAAAGGCGGCATGGCATTGTGAAGGGCTCAGGAAAGAGAGAATCAGGACATTCTCTTAGTTTCGATTCTAAAATGTGACTCTGGGGGCGGGGGGGGGAGGTTAGGGAATGATCTCAAGAAACATGGCGAGGGAAGAGGAAAGAAAGCAAGACAGAAGACAACAAAGCTGAGAAATGGCATGTCTGTGAAAGCAACTGAGGTTCGCTCCCACAAGAAACCCCCTTAAATATCCAGCCAAAGACATCTTTAAGGTACTGTTCACCAGGAAAGTGGAATACATTTCACCTGCACCATCCTTCAGTGGCACATCATTAACTCAGGGTGCATCCTGAGTTAAAGGTGTTCAGAAAACACCCATACAGGCCAGAGAGTGCTGCCTAGCTGGATGCAGAAGTGTCCAGAAAGCTGCTCATGAGATCCAGAGGGGTCTGCTCTGATAAATCAATCTGTTCCAACCATCATGGCTGTGACAACACCTCACTCCTATGTCTGGGCGTATGTGTGTTTGTGTGTGTGTGTGTGTGTGTGTGTGTGTGTGTGTACAAGCACTGGCACAGATGCACAATTAAGACACTTCTCTCATTTGTACTCCACAACTACAGCCTTAAACCTTGAGCCCCACCCCCCCACCCCCCCACCCCCCCCACCCCCCACCCCCCCACCCCCCCACCCCCGGTGATTTCAGCCATACTGGGCAAGTATACTTTGCTTGGTCACGGGAACAAGTGGAAAGAGCCTCCGGGTGCCTAGGCACTCAGGTGTAAATCCTTGCCAGCTTCCTACCCTGCCCACTGGCTGCTCAAGCTTAAGCCAGAATGAAGAGGAACAAGAGACAATCGCAAGCTATGTGGCAGAATTCAGGAATTTAAAAGTCCAGGATCAATTTGAAGCAGTATGATTAGACGATGCTAAGAATGTTAACGAACCTTCCAGAAATGTATTTCCCCTCTAAGATTGAGTTTGTATACCCAGAAGCATTTGCACCCCTAAGAGATAGTCCTTACAGAACCTTCTCCTACCCATCCATGGTCTCAGGCATTAGTTTCAGGTCCCAAGACAGGAATCTTTCTGGTCACTTTTCAAAGCTTCACTTTCTCTCCCTCACTGGCTCTTGTTGAATCTGGGAGAGGTTACGTTCCCCCTGTCCATTACTCTGTCCACAGAACGTCCTCTAGTCTAAGAGACACTGGACCTTTCTGGACAATAGGTCTGGTCAGAAGAAGTAGGGGGACCGGATCACTCTGAAGCATACAAGAAGTCCATTTGCCCACAGAGCAGTCACTCTAGTCTCTGACAAGCAACAGTGTCTGGACTTGCTATACACAGTAGTGACAAGAGCAACACACCTTCCCTAAAATATCAATAGGGAATGAGAAGGGTACCAGCCATGTGGTTAGTATGTGTCACTGATGTCTTCGAAGATGCAAGTGGTTAGCCATCCGTCTCCAGCTAGACCAGGAGTGCTCTCTCATGACTAAGGAGGACTGCAAGATGAAGACAGTGCCCAAGGCTTCAAAAATTGCCTGATCTGGAGAGGACTCGAGGTTTGTGGAATAATCAGACACAGGGGATGCTACTCAAGGTTGTCACCGTGGTAACAACAGCCATTGTAGTGTGCACTGTGGTCCCAGGCGAGGACTTTCGGATGCTGAGCCCCGTCTGTACCGAAACATAAAGAAAATCTCTCATCACTTAGTTAGATAAAATAAAGGCAAAGTGGATATAAACCCATTCTTGGTAGGGGAGGGCTTGAGGGAGATGCCAAACTGCTCTCAGAACCTAAAGCGCAGTCAGGGAGAGAAGTCACTTCCCGCTCTCTCTTCTGAGCCAAATGCTAGCCTCCTGCAGGAACAAGGCTGTTCTTGGCTTTTATATGTCAACACGGAGGAGGGGGATCCAAACAGGACGCCCAAGGAAAGGATCCAGAACTTCAAAAGGCAAAGACATGGCAACAACAAAGAAAGGGAACAGGGCCAGGAACAAAGACTAAATGTACCAGGGTAGGTGGCACCGTCGTTCATAAAAATAGGGATGAGTAGATGTCCCAAGTAGGGCTGGGTCTTTGACAGCATTCCAGAACTGAGAAGATGATCCCTGCCCAGTGGGAGCCAGGGTGGTTCCTGAAGACCTAGGACTCAGCTTTCTGCTATCTTGCTTGAATCTTGAAGGATTCACCCAAGTCATCGGGGCTTCATTTTGCAAGGCAAAAGCTGGCTATTCCTTTGAACAGCCTAAAATAGACGTGCAGAAATTTGGCTAAAGAAAATATTCTCTTAGCTCCACCTTTAATCACACTGAAACTGCCTCCAGGGCACTGTGGCATCAAGTTTGACAAACCGCAGAATAATCTGGCAAAGGACACCAATAATTGTCCACAACCAGGCCACCACTATTCCTTGTAGGGTAAAACTCCAGATCAGTTTGAAACACCGGTTATCCTCGGCTCTTCAAAGCTAATCCCCTCAAGCTCCTTGATCCACAGAACTTGCGTAAAGAAACTTAAGCTCCACACTTGCTACAGCAAAGTCAGAGGGTGCACCACCACTCCAGCCAATAACAACACTGTGTGTATGAATCACAAGGCAGTCATGGCCACTCTGCCTTAATTTTGTGATCCTTGAGTCACAGAGGACTCATCTATTCGAATGTCCATCATTCACGCAAGCATCTTTCTCCAAGCAGCCTGGGGCACTTTATAAGCTGCTGGCTCATCCCCAGTCATGTCACTTGGAAGGAGAACAAAAGGCTGAAAAACAGGACGGTCATTTTTTATGGGGAAACTGAGGCTCCAAGAAGCCCTAAAGTGAAATGTGTAGACATTTCTGATTCAGACATGCTAGAAGAGGCAAAACAAGTTATGACTCCTAAATGGTCTATTTTCTTGGCTAATTTTATAAAGCTTTTATGACGAGGTGTTTTGATGAGGCAAACTCAGAACAGGTGAAGCCAAAACATACGCTCACTGCCTCTTGTGTAACCGTTTTCTCACTATTTCGTCCATCTCTTCCCTCACCAGAGGATCTGATTGGCTCTTCCCTCACTGGAGGATCTGATTGGCTCGTCTCTCACTGGAGGATCTGATTGGCTCTGTTTCTTTTACTTTATAGGCTCCTGTTTTTCTGTGGGAGGAGTATGCCCTAATTTAACAGGCACACTTACCCCTTGTGCTTACATCGTTTTACCATTACCTGGTTCTTGATATTCTCTGATTTTGGAGTTCTACCAACCATTTCCCCCCTCCCCCCATCCCTGAACTATATATACCCTTGACTCCTCAATGTATGGATTGACAATTAGTGGGGATCAGGCTTCAGCGAAGGTCACAAATGGAGTGTAAAATGTCCACTTTATTTATTTGCTTTTTAAACATGGCATTTATCAGCTAAATGTTTGGCCCAACTCAAAATACTTGCACATCTAAATAGCCACTGTGAATAGGCTCTATTAAAATAGCTGCCTCCAAAGAATGAAAACTCTTGATGTCACCTGTTCTGGCGCCTGACTGGACCCTCTTTCCCAGGGCCTTCTGTTCTGCTGTATGCTGGTGTGTAGCTCATCAAAGGAGACGTGAGCGTCAGGGCTGCTTTTTACCCTGCTATTCCAAGCGAGGACTACGTAGGTGTCACAAATGAAGCTCACATGGAAGCAGAATAGGACCCTAGTGGCACCGCCACGTGTCTCTGTCTCCCTGTGATGCAGCCTGGCTGGCATCGGCCTTCTGCCAACCTCTTTTGCTGCCCCTATCCACCCACGAGCTCTCGTTGGGTCAGAAATGAGATTCTTTGACAGTGCCAGACAGACAGCCGATGCTGGGAAGAGGAAAGCAAAAGCAAAAGCAGCTTTCTAAATTAAGCCTGGGTTCATTTATAAAAATAAATAACCACAGCCTAGCAACGAGCTCACGGCTTAGCTTTCTCCTGTTATGAAACCGCCATGGCTGGGGCCCAGGATGACAGAGTCAGAACAGGACCCCACACCCTGACTCCTCCCATACGTAGTAGTCATCGGGGGAGTGCTGACAGCCGCCTTTGGAGAGCCTTGCTCTTCATTCAGGGCCATTCTAAGGCCAGGTTCCAAGGACAGAAGGGATCCAGAGCCTCTGAAACATGAGACCCCCTGAGCACCTTCAGGCTCTTGGCAACAGCTAACACACCAGAGGCAACAGTGAATGAAGTCCCTTCATCAAAGAGGCAATGCCCCTGTGCTGAATCTTCACACCATCCCACAGTCAGAGGGAGCATCTACAGGAGATAACTGGGTACTGGTTCTTCCTACCCAGGTACTGGTGATGTGTCTGTCACAGTGGGGAGGGAAGAGTGCAAGGAATACACTGTCAGTAACAACTTTTATCATCCCCAAACCTTCTCTCTGTCTTATGTCAACAGTACCTCCAGTGATGAGTTCTGCTTGAAAGAAGAGAGAAAATAGTGGATGATCTTTTGATCTTAGTCTTGCTGGGATTCTCAGAAATAGAGC
Organism: Arvicanthis niloticus; assembly: GCF_011762505.2. Classification (NCBI taxonomy): domain Eukaryota; kingdom Metazoa; phylum Chordata; class Mammalia; order Rodentia; family Muridae; genus Arvicanthis; species Arvicanthis niloticus. Next base: position 43,381,368 of record NC_047660.1, read on the forward strand.
CCACAAGGCCCTTGAAAACTCAGTGGGAAATGTGGCATCATGGTATGAAGGATTTGTTCCTGCCATCGGCTCTCTCAAGCTTTGAAATGATATGTCAAGTCAGAGGGATCCAAGGACTACGACCATCTATTCTGAGTTGCTAGGAACAGAACGATGGGGCTTTACTTTGTCTGCTTCTGGGAGATTCTATAATCCCTAGTAACCAGAGAATGCCCAAGGTAGCATGTCAAAATGAGTTCAGAGTTGGGTCCCTCCATTCCAATACTAAACAGATCAGAGAAATTGGCCTAGAATGTCCTTCAAAAGTTGGTCTTCCCCTAACCTGGCTTAGCCAGAAACAATTAACTCACATCCATGTCAGTAATAAGTAAGTTCTTGCTAGAACCAAATATGTGAGAATATATTATCTAACAGGTTTGACTTTGGAATAATAGTATGCGTGTGGGAAAAAATAGCAATAAAAAAATAGTATAATAGCACCCAGCTTTAACTCACAGTCTGTGGTAGTTTTCATAGATTCTGTGACTGTTCCCATCTCAGCCATCCAGACTACCAAGGCTCAACGTTAGAATCCTTGAGAAAATAAACCATGCTTAGGATTCAGCCCTAGGAGAATCAGCATACAAATTGAACAGGCTACCCCTAATCTACAGCGAGAGTTCCCCGATGGTGCTAAGGGATGCCTCTCTGGAGCAGGCAAATCACAGTAGCAATTCTGCAGGCTACACTCCAACCTGGTGAGCCCAGGATGGGTTTCTAATCCTCCCAAGCCAGGCCTCCCATGTGACTGCTCTGTGATAGGACCCTACTGAGAAGTTGTGTTGGATGTGGTTGCCTAAACGAGACCAGCAAACTGACACCAGCTGATATGCCCTTGATAGATTATAGGATCCTAATTGGTCAGCCCTAGACACTCATCTCTATGACCTTACCTTCTTACAAACTCAGAACTGACCCACCAGGCGGGAGCACTCAAAACTATGCTTCTGTGTCTGTACTGTATGAGAATCCAGCCAACGCTATGATGCTCTTCCCGGTCTTCCTATGTAACAATGTCTTGTAATTATGAAGGCTTCTGTTGAGTTGGCTTCTGGTGTGAGAAGTGGGACTTCTTTGATGAAAACCCTGAGGATAGTTTCTATGAGTGCTTTAGTCTTTGATCCATCTGAATCATAAGCCTAGATTGTGTGGTGACCTCTAACCAATTACTTCCATAGCTTTGTATGCCAAAGACTTCCAACATTGGTTTCTGTAACTATTTCTCTTCCTATCCAATCCCTAGAAAGGTCTGGGATTCTAGAATTCATGAGGAACCTTCAGGCTCATGTAGTCTCAGCCTTTCCCTGTGAAGATGGAGACCCAGAGACAGGAAGGGCCAGGTACTTGTCCAAGGGCATCTGCTTAGCTTCACCCACCCTGCCCTAACTTCTTACAGCCTAGCAGTATTTTGACAGTGATTTTCCCAGTGCAACAGTTCAAATTCCACCCTTCTGGAACTTGGAGAACCATTTTCTTCAGGACACCACACCTTTCAGGCCTTTGGACTTCAGCACACACACCAGAAGCAGCCCAGATTCTCAGCCTCCAGTGCACGTACCAAGAGCTCCCTACAGTCTCAGCTACCAGCAAATGCACCCGAAGCTACCCAGATCCCTTGGCCTTAGACAGAATTACACCTACAGCTTCCCTGCTTCTCTAGTTTGAAGATGGTGTGAGTGGGATTGCTTGCTTCTATATATATCTACCCACCCACATGAAGCCAAAGGTCTCCCCTGTGCCATTATTCTCTATATAATCTAGCCATATGAGGAAGAGTTTTTCATTTCATGCATAATAAGGATTAATCCTGCCTATACTAGACCTTTTGTGACAACCATCCTAGCTTGACCAGGTCTCACAGGATTACAGGGAAATAGGACTACAGATGCCATAATTAGAATTTTCCTAGTCAGGCAGGTAAGTTGGTCACCCTGGTAAGTTTCATGCCCCTTTCCTAAGGACCTTTCCACACAAATAACAAAGCATAGAGCATATGAATTGAGACCAAAATAGCATCAAATCGATAGGATCGAGAAGATAACTGGAATAGATATTAAGAAATTTGTCTTAAATGAAAGGATCCATGGATAAGATGGAAAACCAGGTGATCAAGAAGAAAAAATAGCCTTTTTATCAAAGGACTCGTGTAAAGACATGCCACCCAACCAGACAGCCTGAGTTTGATCTCTAAGACCCATGTGGTGGAGGAATTAAACTGACTCCCACAACTTTTCTTCAGATTGCCACATTTGTATCACACCATGCTCATGAGCACGTATGCACGCACACACATACACACACACATAGACACACATAGACACACACACACTAAAAGTAGTTAAAGCCACTATCGTTGAAGAAAAAAAAGAAAGATTAAATCACAACAATCCACATTACATAAAAATGAATCATATGAGTTTATCCAAAGGAAGATGCTTCTTAGGGCCAAGACAGTATTTGGTCCACTGGGGACTGAGAGGCTGAGAACCACAGGAGGCCTACTGACCACGTATCACAGCATAGCTGGCTGAGAATCTTTTATGATGGTGGTACTCTGCCCTGAGTTTGCCAGTCTAGATGCTATTACACATTACCCCTAGGCTTTTGACAAAATTGGTAAAGCCTAGAATGCAATATCATAAAGTTTCCTTAAATGGCATTTCCCAAAGTGGAACTGATGTGGGTTCCTATTTACATTTTCATTTCCTATGTCCAAGTTTAGCCCATGTGAACAAAGTCACGCATTAAACAATGACTTAAGGACTTTAGTCTTAAAAGAAAGCCATCTTCCACTGCACTCTGCCCACGTGCAAT